>NC_135303.1:4747500-4850000 GCF_051311805.1 Agelaius phoeniceus | reverse complement strand
CAAAATTAAGGTTAGGATAGCATACAAAGAAAATCTTGCCTGTCAAAACTTTTGAACAAACTGGCAGTCTTTTATTTTGATGAGAATATTTCATGCAGTTTTCTGATATTTAGTGAAATGATTTGCATTTAAAAAATATTTCTTGATTCAAAACAAAATGTAGCTGCAGAGAAAACAGTTAACTTCTGTTGGTTTTTTTCCTCCTTTCTTCCACTCCCTCTTCCCCCTCCTTGACTGAGGAGATAAACAAGGAAACCAAATTATATTTAGTTTAATTTCTTCTGATTTGAAAGGAAGTGAATATTGTTTCCAATTGATGAGAAATACTTTTTAGCATGAATCACTTAATTGAAAAAAAAATAACCCAGTACATTAAAATATTAATATATTAGCATATTTTCAGATGTAGATTTTCCCACTGAACATCTTTCAGCAGTCCTGCTTGGATTACAACTTTTCCAGTGCCTTCAGAATTTTGGGAAGTCTTGGGGGCTCAGCTGCTCACATTGGCCAATTCCAAGTCAAAAATTCAGAAGTCAAGCCCGAGATGTCCAAGGCCATAATCTCCCATGACCCAGCTGAAAAAAGAACTTCTGCTGCTGAAAAAAGAACTTATGCCGAGAGCTTGGCTTGGGTTGGGGTATAATTGATAAAGCATGAAACCAAATAACATGTAGAGGCAAAAACTCTTCCACCTGAAAAACCCTTGGCAAGGCTGCATTCAGGGCTATTGAGAGTAGTAATTATTTGAAATAAATTATCTGAAGCAACAGACAAGCACATAAACGGAGAGGCAGAGGAAAAGAGGCCCTTCTGAGAAAAAAAGCCCTGATACCCCCCTCCCACAATTCTACCTCACTTCAGGTCAAGTGAGACACTTCCCTCCAGCAGCACATCACATCCTAGGAGAAAACAAGTCCTCAGCTTCTCAAGGTCACTGGTATTGTTTTGTGTCTTTGCACAGGGAGCTGGTTCCTGCAATCAGACTTCCTTGATGTCCTCCTCTCATGGAGGGAATCAAAGAACTCCATTTGTGAAAGGCTGACAAGCCCTGGCATACTTGGGGAGACCAAACAAAGGTTAGTGTGGGTGGATATCATGAGTCATTTCTATGACTAAGACGCTGGGATAAACTACCCCTTCCTGGTAATTTAAATTTATTAAGGTCATGGGCCGTCTAATGAATCAGTGTGTCTAAATGAATCCAAGTGTGATGCTCATGATGTTAAACCCACCAAAAAGAAAGGGAAAAAAAAATCAGGTAAAGGTAAAGATTTAGTTCTCTGTGATCTAATTCAGCATGAGGCCTTTATTCCTGCATGTGCTATCAAAATGTGGTTAGCTGGTAGTGCTGACGTGGTGCTTCTGTTTCCTGCTATTTCCTGTTATTGATGCTGGACTTGGACAGTCAGCACTTACTAGAAGCCACTAAAATGCCTTCTATGGTCTTTGAAAGGACTTTTCTGGCCAGAGTCAGAATGGAGGAGATTCCTCTGTTTTTGTGGTTCAGGAGAGCATGGACTTCCTAACCCCAAACTACTCCAGCTACTTCTGTCCTTATTAGCAGAATATTAATTAACAGCGAGGAATTTAGAAAGAGGCTTAACTCAGAATGCTGTGTGCTAGCTGTGGGCAAGGAAAGTGGTATCTGAAAGCAAAAGAAAGCTTCACACATGGAATATCAAGAACTATCAGGCACTGGTGCAGAGGACACAGCTTCCATCCAGGAGGCTGCAGATCCTGGATCCTTAGCAGTGGACAGCTGTGGTCCTTAAGAGTGGATGAGTGCTGGTAACTGATGGAGCTAGGAGAGGGGACACTTACAAAATATGCCCGACACACCCTTTTCTGTGCTGCTGCCAAAGTCACAGCTCATTCCTGACCTCTGCCAGCCATCCTAAAATGACAGCTGTGGGCTCACCCCCCAGCCCCATCAGGCCGCATCCAGGATTCCAAGCACATTTTGCCCCTGGCTGCCTGCCTCCCTCTGCCTTGCTGACAACCAGAAGATGATGCAACGTGCTCTCTGCTCATGTGTGGCCACCAAATGAAGCCCACAGGTCACTTGTGGAGGTGGAGGAGGCTGCCTGTGAGTGGCAGCAGAGCCTACAGAAGCAGCCCACAACCTCCCAGTTATCAAGCAGGGAGTGGTGGGGCTGGACTTCAGGGAGTCACCTGAGAGCCCTTGAGTGGAAGATGAAAAACATCTTGTTCTGAGTGTCTGGCATCCAGGAGAGGAAATGAACTTGGGTTTATGACATGGGTAGCAAAACAACAGGAGGTCAGATTATGGAAATGCCTTTTAAGTGGTGTTTGTTCTCCTGCTGCAGCATTCAGAGCAGCTGAGGGATATTTCAGTAGGAAGGACTCGACCGAGTGGCTTGGCAGAGGACCCCCTTGTTCCTCACCTACCTCCCACCAACAGTGAGGAGGAATAAGTGTTGGGTGTCAGGCTGTGGACTTCACTTTTAAAATGCAGGAAGTCTTGACTGCTCTCCAGGATCCAGCTGCAGGCTCCCAGACCTGCTGTTATTTTCAGATACGTGGGAACTGTGAGTACTCTGTGGAAAAGAGCCCCATGTAAAGGACTTGAAAGGACACAATAAACCCCCCCCTCCCATGCAAACAGTAATGTGCTACCAAACAACTGTGTCTCTTGTGCTCATGACAACCTTTTCTTTCTTTGCACGTGTGAGGAGCACATGGGTTCACATTTATGCAGGTATGCTTTGATTACTGCCTTTATTTTTAGCCCAATAGAATGGAACCCTCATTTAAATTTCCATTTTGTTTGGTACACAGTTTTTTGCTCATTGTGTACGTTATTGGGCAGAATATCTTTGTTGGTTCACTTACAATGGTAAGTGCTCTTCTCTCCAGGGTCGCCACCAATGCTTTTACATTCTGATAGGTTCAGTCTTGCTGCTGGCACAGATCTCTGTGACTTCATGTCCAAAAATGTATGCCCTGTTAGGCACGCTGAAAAGATGTTTCATTACTGCTAGGGAATGGAGCACACTCAACTTATCTCTTATTGAAACAAAAAGGTGGGTCTGAAGTGAATTTCTCCCCCTCTTTTGTCTACCAGCAGTTCTCTCTTTCTGTATGTGAATGTGTGTGTGTGATTATGTACACTTATATCAGCTACTCTGGAACTGTACACTGCTTTCAGTGTATAAAACTACTGTGGAAAAAACTGCTGTCCATGGAGATTTGAAGCTCAGAGATGAGAAACTGAGGCACAGAAAAGCTGGGAACTATATTTTCTCCATTTTGAGACATATAGTCTGGATGGGCAGCTGAGATGAGACATCTGAATGAGATACTCAGAGAGCTACTGCAAAGCAGTTTTTATAGGATGTCTTGAACCAAGCACAGCAAAAGTGAAGGAGCCAAGAGGTTGAATTGAGCTGTCCTGTTTGCTGAGTTGATATGTATTATATTTGTACCCACCAGTCTACAGGACAGGGCAGGGCTAATTCCATCTGGGGATTCAGCCTGAAATGGCTTTTCCCCATTTTCTGGCTTTTAATATTCTCTCATAACATCCTGAAAACTCTTCTCAGCCTTCAGGTACTCAAAATATTAAGGCCTCTAAATTAGCTGCTTGTGCTTGTCTGCCCTGACATGGGGTGATTCCATTGAGCAGGGCTGGAATGTCATTTGCCACGCAAATGGTCACCAGAGCTTGCAGGCTGAGGCTGGGTGGTGGGTGAATGTGGGTTAATGTCTCTTTGGTGGCAGCCTGTCTTCACAGATAAGGCAGTGCAGTGACAGAATTGCCAGGTATTTTTATAGAGGAACTTCAATTAGTAAGCACCTATTAAAACAACTTAGGCTTCAGACTGGTTGCAGAGCAGCAGACTGAAAGCAGCTAGAAGAGAAACAAAAATGCTGTTGGGCAGCATCAAAATGTTGACCACAGGGTCCCTCCAGTGCAAAATATTCTGGGACACTAATAAAAATAAATTAATCCTTCCAGCCAACTTAAATATCCCTTGACATAAAGAATTTAGATTCACTATTTTTAAACACTGAAGGAAAAAAAAATTATCACTTGTGCAATGTTGTTACAAGATTTCTCCCATAGCCCTTAACTCAGGCATATTTCATAGTGTGTATTAATACATAAGAAATCACACAGAGCAGCTTATATTTAATAAGAAAACAGGAATAGAAAATTATAATATGTACAGAACAAGACAGGATTGAACTTTTTCTGGGCCATTGGATGTTAAACCCTCCTATCTCCATGGGGGTTTGCCAGAATTCCTCCATGCTACAGCAGCAGACAACGAACTGGGTTGTGACTCCATGGACCTGAATTCCTCCAAGCAGATAGCTGGGATGGAAAACATGCCATGCCCCAGCTTCTGGTGCAGTATTTGCTAGCTCAGAATTTTATAGCTTGTGGATGAGGCCTCCATGATCAGGGAAGGATGGGATGGCTGGAGGGGCAGGGCTAGGGAGCAATTAATCTGTAGTTTTGGGGGTCTCACTCCCAGCAGTGTCTCCTCCTGCCCTGCTGGTATGTGGCAAAAATCTGAGACCACACTGTCAGAGCTGAGGCAGCCTCTGCAAGGAATGGGAGATCTCAGGGTTTGGTGAGAAACCATTCTTGTCTGATGAAGGCATTTTTAAAAGATGAAAGAAGCAAACTGCCCTGCTGGATGCATCATAAGACCCATTGGCTGGTGAATACAACTTGTGTTGAGGAAATAGACTTGAGGAGCAATTCTATTTCACTGAAGTGCTGAAAAACTGATCCCAGACCACTGGCAAGAGCATTACCATGTACCAGGCCACCTGTCTCCTTCCTGCTGTGTCAAAAAGTGCATGGATGTTAAAAGTCATGTGTACCCTCCTGACTTTATTTGGTGGGGATCCAAAAAAGCTTGTCAACAAAATTGAGGGCTGAGCACAGGCCTTTCACTGAAAATGTTCATCATCTTCCTGAGAAAACAGCTCAAAATATACAACTTTTTTTTTTTTTTTTTTTTTTTGGGTGCAGCTTTTTTCAGCATGGCCATAGTGTTTTGCAATAATTCTCAGGGAGTGGAAAGCTAACTTGCTTTCTAGAAACCCATCAGAAGAGCAATAAAAGTGATGAAAATTCTCTTTATGGCTTGTGGCTGACTCTGTACTAATTTGAAAAAAACTCTGCTTTTCCAAAGACTAGTCAGACACCCAATCTGAGTCTGACATACATGTCAGGGACAGCTGCTGCTTTGTGTTTCAGCTGTGCAAGTCATCCCAGGGAGAAGCGGCACAGATGTTGCCTGTGCTGCTGGTACCTGAGACACACCTTGGGAAGGTTTCGTCTTTCTGTGGCCACAATTTATAACAGCATCTTAAATGGAATTAAGTAACACAGCAAGAAAACCCTTCTGTCAGCAACCAAACCTGATGTTTCTCCCAGAATCTAACATTCTATGTGCTCTCTCACATAGAATGGAGGAGCTATCAGAAAACCCAGCTGCTGCATGCTACCAGATCTCCTCTGAGGCCTGGTTCCACATCCCTGCATGGCTGGGGCTGTTTGAGCTGCATCTTTAAGTGCTGGCTCACATAGGCTGAGCCCTGCAATTGCTCTTTTTGGGAAGAGATAAGAGCAGACCTCCAATCTGAAGCATTTTACCATGCTCAGGAGGAGCTGAGTTTGGCTCCTGAGGGGCTTGGACATGGTGCTGCCAGCCCTCTCCTCGGCCCTTACCCCTCAAAGTCACAGGATGGTGCCTTTGGGGCTGTGTTTGGGTGGCAAACCAGCTGCTGCTGCATCCAGCTCATCCCATGGCAGCCTGGAAACACCTGGTGCAGACAAGAGAGCTCCAAGAGCCCACCTCTATCTGTCCTAATGGATGGTTGGGGTTTCCAGAGGGGTGCTGGCCTTCAGACATGAGTCATGCTGCTGTTTTCTCACAGCAGGGTGTGAAAAGCTTTGCTGAAGGATTTGGGTTGCCCCACTTTCAGCAGAGGAACGCTGAAACTTGTGCTACAAGCTTCCATTTTGCTCTGGTATAAAGCAGGAGGAGGACACCAGAAGTGCCAGAGTTGGGACTGAAAAAAAAACCAGACTTTTTTTGTGTGTTGGTTGATCTGGCACACACATGATCTCCCTTAATACCTCAGACTGAATCTGTGGGCTGGGCTTCTGTTGTGGCTGGGCACTGGGGGCTGGCAGTCCCCAAAAAGCCACACAAACCACAGAGACAAGCTCCTGGTGGCTGGAGACCAAGGAAGGCCGCCAGGTGTCTGCTCATGGCAGCAGGAGGCCCAGCCCTCAGGCAGTCCTGCTGGAATAAATGCAATCCTGCCCACTGATTTAGTGAGAGCTGGGGGAAAAGACAAAGGAAGTGTTAATTAGGGACAGGGATGTGTGAGATTTCAGTGCATGGGAGGGGAGAATGGTTCCTACAAAGCACTAGGCAAGTAAAAATGGGGAATGACAAAGAGGCCTAACCCTGGCCTCAAAGCTGCTCCATCCCACAGAAGACACAGGAAGTTTGGATCTCTGTGGAGAAGAAAAGTCGTGCATAAACAGCACAGAGATGTGTTTTGAAGGGCCCTGCCATGGCCAGCAGGCAGAGCTATGGACAGGGGTGGGACACACTGCTCTGCTGATTTTTTGGCTCCTTGCTCTGATTGTCCCCAGGCTCAGGACACAGGGCAGGCCCAGCCCTGTGCACATCAGCTCCCAGGAACACTTTGCAGCTTTCTGTTCACTGCTGGTGCCAGGACAAACCACTGGGCATGACTTTCATCCTGGTGGACTCTGCTCTGAGTCTTGGTGTTTCCTCTGGCTGTGGGCCATTCTTGAGCCTGGTGCACAGGAAATGAAGCTGTGGCCAAGTTAGAGGTTTTCCATTATAGAAAGTGGCACGCTATCATATTTTCTCAGGTTTTATTTATGTATTTTGCAACACACCCACTCGGTTGGTGGTGTCCAATTCCTGGAACTACAGGAAGATGTTTAAAGGTTGGGTGTTTGGTTAACTTCACCTGTCCACTGACTTCAGTGGGTATTGCCAATTCCCAAAAGATATTAGCATAATCCAGATCTCTGCTACATCAGCTCAGGCTCCCAGGAAAGCTGGGCTGTTCCTGCAAAAGCTGCACTCAGAGCAGTCTGGATGGAGATCATTGAGCTTCAAACCTCATATTTGAAAATGTGGTGTTTCTCAGCTCAGCAGCTTCACTTTTCTGAAGCACCAAATCGCAGAAGAAAGGTTTATCAATGAAAAATCAAGTTTAGGCAAAATTCCATTCAATTAGCATCAATCTCAGTGTGAAAATCTTCCTGAAAATGTGAAATGGAGCTAAAATAACATTAAAAAACCCTCACTGAACATATAAAGCAAAGGAACTTTTCAATGTAGCTTTGAACTAGGTTCAGCATTAATATTTATGTCATTAAATGGATGGGTATTTTCCTGGCAACAGTCTGATCTCACTGCCTCCTAGGATATTAGAGAGTTTGGCTCAAGCTCATGGTCAGATTTTAGCCAGTTCTTGCTTTCATGGCTGGAGCATGATTTTATACATCTCTGTTGAGAAAGAGAGCTTCATGATAGCCTCCAGGCATCAGAAAAGCTCCTTAATTGCTCTCCACAGAATCTGCTGACCAGAGAGAGTTCTTGTTATCTTTAAGCAGTCCTGTTTGTGTTGAAGGATCAAAATCACTCACAAAGAAAACAAAACCATCTCCTTTTTCCCCATCCCCACAATGTTTCCAATTATCCTAGATTGCTGTCTCTCTCATTGACTAGTAGGTCATCCAAAAGCTAGGACATATTATGGAAACAGCCTGTTAGCCCCTTCCCTTGAGTGCCTCAGAGAATTTAGGCTCCACTCATGAGGAGTGAAAAGTAGACCACGATAAGGGCTGGCTGCATACAGAGCAGGGAAATGCTGCTCCTGCCATTTCGGGGGCCACTCCTGGGGCCACTCCTGAGGAAGTCATTCCTCAGGATAAGAGCAGGATGAGGACAAGGAGCCATCCCCACAGAGATGGTGACTCTCCATGTGTGCTCCACAAGAGAGCACGGGTGCTGCTTCAAAGCCTGCAGGGAAGGGGTGGCAAATCCTTCTGGATGAGGGCTGAGAGCTCTGCCTTGCATGAGGAACCCCACATCTCTATCTCCTAATGCATCAGAAACCAGCTGAAGAGCAGAGATAAAGTGTTTGAACTCAACAGTTCATTGAAGTCTCTGTGGCTGTACCAAACCAAAAAAAAAAAGAGAAAAAAAAAAACCAAACCAAACTCTTGGGCTTTCCCCAGCAGAACACATCGAGGAGCAAGTGGTTTGTCACAGATTAGAATCAGACCTCTCCCTCTAACCATAACCCTTCACCACATCCTCTCATTTGCCACTGTTTGGCTGGAAGGAAACAGCAGAGAGGGGACGTGGTGATGCCACACCTGCCAGATGTCTGCAGGGTCAGAAACCTCTACAAATGTCACAGACACCTCTAAATGTCTCTGAATGCACCATCACCCTGCTGGTCTTCGTGTCTGGAAGGTCACGTGGCTCCTCCCAGTGCGCACTGCTCTGTGTGTTTAAAAGATACGCCATTGTAAATAAAATGCTACTTGAGTGCCCGTAAAAATGCAGGAGACTTTCAGAAAAAGCAAATTACCCCACCTTGTAATTTCATCGAAAACACTGTAAAAATAGCAATGCCTTTCATATCCCAAGGAGGAAAAGGTGATGGAGATTTATGCTTTTCCTTGAACACGTAGATTTATAACAGTGTGTAATGTACATTCATTTCATCCATATTTATAACTGCATTGATGCAGAGTCTGGTATCCATTACTTTAATCTATGTAACTTGATCATCAGAAATTTAAACCATAATTTTTAACACATATCACCAAGAATTTCAGTTTGATTCAAAAAAGAAGAGTATATTAAAATTCCAGCTGCAATTAGTTATTAAAACTGAACTTTTTTGCTTAAATACATCTGTTTGTTCACATAGACTCTGTTCCATTCTGCCTTGTGCTGGGTATTTTCCTTCAGGTTAATCCTATAACAACTCACTACAAAATACCTTGAGGGTAGAAGAAAAAAAAACCAAAACTACAGCTAAGGATCATATTTGGAAAAATTCCTGTAAATAAATCTTTTACATCTTGGCAAAGTGAAATCAGGAATTGAAGAGTCAGTGACAGCAGTAGCCTCTAGTCACTTAGAGTGAAGTGGAAAAAATAATTCCAGGCCAAGATCAAAGGCTCCAATTGACAGACAGCAGAAATTAAACCCAGATACCATTTCATAAACATGGAACGATTGACGTTCACCACATGGTTATTGTCCAGCAGTGGAAAATAAAACATCTGTACTCCTCAAGATCCTGAATGGATGACCCAGAACTGAAATCACTCAGTTGCCTGGTGCTAAGAAGGTGTTCCATTGTTTTCTTTCCCCACTCTGATTTCATCCTTTCAGCACCATTAAAAGGTGGAATACCTTGATAGTTAGAAAATGGTACATTAAAATGAGCATACATTCATTTTCTGACTGGAAATGACCTTCATTTTTCTCATCTTTGGACCCATATTTTACTATTCATACTGCAGGTAAACATCAATAATTCCACAAATTTCCATGGGTTTAGTTTGAATATAGCAAGTGACACAATCTTACATGAAACTGATAGGAAGAGGAAGCTGTCTGGGATGTTGCAGAGCCAATTTTTAAGTATTTATATTTCATGCTTTCTAAGGGAGGTAAATGACATTTTCCAGAATAATTTTTCACAACTTTTTTTTCCCCTCTGCCTTCCTCATTGTTTTTCTCATTTCAGAACCATTCATCTATACAAATAAAAACAAAGCAAGTGAGGAGACCATGTGGGAGCTTGCTGATGAAACCTTTGCATTACTGGGACCAGCAAGGTGATGTTTTCCAGTGAGAACTAGAAGTTATGAAAATGACCACTGAAGAGGACAAATCATTTGCCATTTAGAATGAACTTTTTTATTGGTAATATCGATTTGTTTTATGTTACTATTCTTAGTAACTCCATCAAGGAGTTATCCCTTGAATAATGTCCACAAAATTTGTCTGAACTGCTGACTGTTAAATTATTTTCCTTAGGCAGGAAATAATAGGAGAAAGACAAAGAACTTAGGACTTGTGGCCCATAGACTTCCAAAAAAAAGGAGTGCCCTGTTGCAAAATAGTGTCTTTGTTTGAATAATTCTATTGCTTTCTTTACAATAACATCTATATTAAACTGTGGTAGATGTAGAAATGTCTTATTAATGTCTTATTAATCCAGGAGCATAGGTGAAAGTTGTTCTCAGAGCTTTTCAGGTTTTGTTGCTGTAGGAGAAAGATCTTGCCCACCACAACCAGAGCTAAAAAAATGTGTTCCACAGCCATGTTAGTCCTATTGTATGAGGGCTAAACTCAACCTGAAACACTGAAGAGGCACTGAAAATTAGAAGATGGAAAAAAAAAAATCAGACCTTCTCTATTCAAACTTCAAAGCATTTCCTCCACAGTTCATTAAATGTAGTTGCTGGATGGATTCAGAGGTAGAGATGTTCAAAATAAGGTTTTACAAAAGTAATTTGTTCTGTTTCAGATTTTTCTTCAGCTGCAATGCAGTTGTCCTCCTCAACTGCAAATACAGAATAAAACATCAGCAAGGGAGAAAAAGACATGTCTCGTCACTTTGAGAAATGTGGGAGGTATGCTGGGCCTCTAAAAAGCTCTCATTTTCTGTTTGATTTGGACAGGTTCCAAGAAATTCAGCTACTCACCAGAAACCTATCTAAAGCTCAAACTCAACAATATTTAGCAGAACATCTCAAAACCACAGTGGCACCCATGAGTTCCCTCCATTATTTCTCCTGGAAAAATCATGAAAACAGCCTCTTTTCCAGAGACAGACAAATTCCTTCAACAGCAGTGAAAAATGCAGATTAAAAGAAAGCCATGCCTTTTTTTCAAATCCTTTTTTTTCCCTTTCCTATATCTTCCACTTGCTAGCAGCCCAGCTTCCAGAGAGCACCAAATGTTTTTTCTCTCAAGCTTCTGTTGTATCCTCCAGTATTGTGGCAGCCCACACAAAACTAGATGTAGCAGAGGAACAAATAAATCCCTTGCACCTCAGAGGCTTCATCCTAGGTGTTGTTCTAGCAGTGGGCAGAGGTCCACACCATCATTATGCTGTGAGGCAGTTCGGCCCTCCTGAGCCAGCACCCTTCAAGACTTGTTACCATAACACCCGAATTTTCTCCCCGCTGAACAACTCCCACCACCAAAAATATCAAAAATATGCAAAGTGACAGCATTGCACCTCCACTGTGCTGTCTGCTGGAGAGGCTGATCCCTCCATTGTCTGCACCTACGTGGTGAGGTTGAGATACAGCTGCTGGGCCTTTTTTTTTTTTTTTTTGGAAGACATCTACCTTTTTTCTGCTGGTGAGACGAGCAGCGATTTTCTGTCAGTCATCGTGTTTCCCACAGCTGCCATCACACCACTTGAAAACAGACCCCAGGTGACCTGAATCCCAGATCCCCTCAGCCCAGGCAATATGTGAGCTGCCATATGTCGCTGTGGGTAATAGCTGACGCTGAACAGGTGTATGTCATCACAGCAGACCATCTGGAGGGCAGAAGATATTAACAAAAAAAAAAAAAAATTAAAAATAAAAGGAATGAAGGTACATTTCCAACAGACAAGTTTTTTGGGTGACTTTTTCAAGCAAACCTGGGTGTGTAATGTCTGCCTTTTTCGTTTTCCTTCAGTGACAAATGATAGAAGCCATGACACATGTTTTACTCGACCTGATTCTACTTTTGTAGAATCTACCTTCAAACATGATAATAACCATTCCAAAAAAAGCCACAAAGATTTCATTAGGGTTCTTTGCTTTAGATTCTTCCCATTAACCTCAGCAGTGGAGAGGAGGGTACCACAAAACTGTTGTACACAAAGCACAAGTTAACCAGGCAGTAGCTGAGACGAAGAGACTCTCTGAAACTCCACCCAACCACCAGTTTGGTTAGTGGAAATGGACTGAGAAAGCTGCTGAAAATATTCTGGTCATCCCACTTGCCTCTGTGAGCTGAGACAAAGCAGTGGCATCTGTTCTCTTTGGAATTTCTCTTTGTAAGTTTGGAATTTTGAATGGTTCTTCAATGTCGCATCAGGAAATCTGAATCCAGGTGCTCAAAATTATGCAGGAATTGCATGGATTGGTTTGGTTTTGTGTATTTCTGGTTTGGGTTTTTAGGCCTTTTTTTTTTTTCCCTATAGACAGAAATCTAACATCAAAGAGGTGGGAGCACTTCATAGTACATGCCTTTTTTACAAGGTTTCTGAAGAAAAAACTGAGAGTCCTCTCTCAGTTTGGCAAATGACATAAAAGGAAAAACAGGTAGTGACAGGCTTTGATTTGACAACACAAACCTAAACATGGAATTTGTAACACTCACCAATGGCAATATCTCAGGGTTCTGTGACATAAACCAAAGCCTTGGATGTTCTGGTTTAGCATCCTGGCTGAGGTCGTGCTATAAAACCTGGATATATCCAGAAACTTCACAAATATTACTTTTTGTCCAAGTTTAATTTGGACTCCATGCATAGTAGCATTATAGCTTCTTTAAAAAATTCATTTGTGCAAATAAAAGCTGGGTGGCACTATTTATGTATAGTTTTAAACTTCAGGATAACTGACACATTTTTTACCACCTTAGAGTAATCTGGTTGTGAGTTGCAGGATTTTAACTGTTTAGGGATTTTTTTTTTTTTTGCGGGGGAGTGGTTTGGTATTGTTTGGGGAGTTTTTTGACATATTACCTTAACAAAAGCCATTAGTTGCCTTACATGCTTGTTTCAGCCTCATTTGAATATCTTTTTTGCAGCAGTTTACAATGTCAATGAATTTAATGTTCTAAGTATTAAACCTCTGTTAATTGTTGATCCAAAGATTGCCAGTCAGTGGAAACCAGCCAGTTTTCTTACAGAAATTTCATTGCCTTTAAGAGTTTTAGAAATCAATACAATTTTCCAAGTTAATTCTTCATATTCATAAATGATAATAATGGGTAATATTTAAGGTGGTCTTTTGTTTTAAACAAAGGAGAGCATAATACCTCTGAATCTCATAATCAAGTGATTTCACTCATTTTCTTATTACCATGGTTTCCAGATGAACGAGATACACAAAGTGTGGCTCCAGATCTTACAAGCAAAAGAATGATTTCCTGGTGCAACTCCACTGAATTTAACAGAGTTTACATCAGGGAGTAATTCTGCCCAGCAGGATTAGGCAAGTAATTTACATAAAATTGGTACTGTACATCATGTGTCGAGCTGATGAATTTGCTGAGAGATTGACTTTATAACAGTGGGCTTGTATCACATGTTATAATTATTTGTATCATCCTTGGCTTCTTATTGTGATGTACATTACACATCCCAAAGGAGCTGGATAAAGGACATGCAATTCCAAAACATCATGCTGCTAAAACACACAGCAGCTGGAGGAGCAACACATAGACTTTTCTCTTTGGAGATTGCAAATGTATCCAGAAGTATTTATTTTACAAGAGGGGAAATTAGGTGAGTGAGTGGCTTGACTGGAAAGCACACTTAATCTCTTGTCCTCCTGGTTTTTGTTGCTTGACATTTTTTAATGCAATTTAAATTAATTGGATATTTGACAATAACGCAGGGCATCTTGAACTCTAGGTCAAGTAACGCTTTCATGTTGCTCAGAACCTTAAATAAAATTAAAGTTTACTTTACAAGGGACTGTTTTGTATGATTTTATCACAGATCTACAGATCCACGTGTTTGTCCAGAAATGCAAAGAAGCAAAATAAACTGAAATGTGAAATTAGTACCAGCTGAAAGGAGAAATTACTTGTAGAGAAGAGCAGTTCCCACTACAGAAGAGTCTCAGAAGACAGTGGATGGCATGTAGAGGAAACTAGCCTGGATAAATGTGCAGCTGGGAAAAACAGATCCCACTGTCTGGAAGAGCAAGTTTGACATTCCTGCATTTCTAAATTGGTCTTTACACAGCATTAGGAGGAGATTGATGAGTAAAAAAGGGAAGGGAAGGGAAGGGAAGGGAAGGGAAGGGAAGGGAAGGGAAGGGAAGGGAAGGGAAGGGAAGGGAAGGGAAGGGAAGGGAAGGGAAGGGAAGGGAAGGGAAGGGAAGGGAAGGGAAGGGAAGGGAAGGGAAGGGAAGGGAAGGGAAGGGAAGGGAAGGGAAGGGATAGACAGGACAACCTGATCTTGACTCACATCAAATAACCAAAGAGGTGAAATGAGTCTCTAACCATCATCCACTTGAATGTCCAAGTTCACTAAGAAGCTTCCAGGTTATTTTTTTCCCACTGACTTCCAAAGCAGTTTGGTTCAAGGCATTTTTATTTGTCCAAAACAGAGTACCACCAGTTCAGATGCACAGCTCTGGGATCAGAGGGATCAAATTGCTTTACAAACCTCCAGGGTCATTTGGCTCTGAACTCCAAGGAGACAACTCCCCAGCCGAGCAGCTGCCTCAGGTGCTCCAACAGAAACTCATTAGTAGAAATTAAACATTGCACGGCTGAAATTGCTCCTTCACTGTGCCAGCAAGGAGAGACTTCCCTTCCAGGGAGAATCCTGTCTTGGAGGTCCCCAGGGAGTTACCTTTTGCCTTTTCCCATGTGCCTGCTGCTTTGACACATGAAGCTTCTGTCAAAGTGTCCCCATGTTAGACTTTGCACCACCTTGGGATGTTGACCTTGATGATTTGACTGTTCCAACTCAAAGTAACTAAGTATTTATGCACATATATAGGTGGCACAGCCTATTTTTCATCCAGTCTGTTTCCAGAGTAACCTTCTAAAGACAGTGCTGAGCCACTGATGAAAAAAGCTGATTTCTCAACCTCAAGACTACAATTATAGCAACAAATCCAACCAAGAATAATCAATTTCATTCCCACTACAATCTAATCCATGCAGTAGCACTTCAGAGTTTGCAATAGGTGATCTGGATTCTCCATTTCTGTGTGAAGCATGCTTCCCATACAGGGCTTTGTAGCTATTCAGGGCAAGCAGGCATTGATGCACTGTGCCACTGAATACTTCCAAAAATAGACTGTAGATACTGCAAAGTAACAGCTTTCTTTTGAATAATGCTGAGGCCTCCACGTGACCACAACACGTTCAAAGCAAAGTGAATCTGGGCATTTCAGTGTTAAAAATGCAGGCAGCAGTCAAGGGAAGGTAGTTGGATAATTCAGTTCAATATTTCTAGGCTCTGACTTTGTTCATTGTCTCCAGATCCAGAAGAAAACAACAGCTACCTAATGACAAGTGAGCTTTTC
Organism: Agelaius phoeniceus; assembly: GCF_051311805.1. Classification (NCBI taxonomy): domain Eukaryota; kingdom Metazoa; phylum Chordata; class Aves; order Passeriformes; family Icteridae; genus Agelaius; species Agelaius phoeniceus. Next base: position 4,834,651 of record NC_135303.1, on the reverse strand, counting down.
TCATATCTGCATGTGTGACATTGCCTCAGAGCTGATCAATACATGGCAGCAGCTTCAGATGTACTGCAAAATAAATGTGCTTCAGCTGGAAGAATAATGGCAGGCAAGTTCAATAAATCTTCAGCAATGTGGATGTCCACATATGAAGGCAAAAGAAACATGTAAATGGAACAAAAACAAACACATGAAAAAAAAAGGAGCAATTGCAGACAGTGTAATATGAAGTCACATGGAGATTTTTTGAGCAGCGGTTGCAGTTTTACATTTTATTTTACATTTTATATTCCCCATCATGATTACAAAATAAAAGGGGGTGCATTCCCCATCATGAACACCCTCCAGATAACTGCTGAGGTTAACAAGGGCCCCATGAGCATGTACAATGGTTGAGGGACCTATTTGTCAGCCACTGAACATTCAAGAATTAGGCACCCTCATATCAAAAAGACAGACCCATACTGCTTAAACATCACTAGCACTGATAACTTTGGGAAAATTTTACTGACAGATGTGAACACAGTGAGGAGCTGTGCTCATCTTTGACTCAAGGACTCTTCATCACTGTTTGACTCATGAGAGGTCCCACCTCTCATTCTCAGGTGAGCTGGGCATGTAGGAGTGAGAGTTTTCTCTCAAGAGTCTCCCTTGGGCTGTGACAGAGCCGAGCTCCAAGAAGACTTAAATGCTTAAATACCATTTTTCTGATAATATGGGCAAGCATCTGAGTCTTGGGCAGAGATCTCAGATTAGGGGGGATCATGGCTGTGACACACACTGGAGCAGCTTTGGAACCTGTGGCAGTGACTGCAGGTGATGATTTCACGTTGGCATTCTTCAGAAATCCACGAGGAGACATTCAGACTTGAACTGCATTGGGATGGATTCACAGCACTGAGCATTTTGCAGAGTAGAGCAGCTGCTGGTATCCACATCCATCATGTTTATGTTAGCATTTTATTGTGTGGTAAGATGCATGAAATAATATATCCTAAAAGCACACTCCTCCCTTCTCACTTTCTTCATCTTAATGCCGAGCCTTTGAGACCTTTGACAATACATTTAATTTCCTTTTGTTGCATAGTCAAGCCCTGGAAAGAATGAGATGAATATTTGGCAACTGCTGTGTTAAACCCTTCCTGCTGTCACCTACCCAACTGGAAAACCAGGAGGGGAAGAACAGTCTAGCAGTGAGTCAGAACCACAGCATCAGAGGGTGGATTTGAAGGCATCTGTGGACACTGTTCAGCCAACCCCCTTCTCAAAGAAGGGCTGAGCAGAGAAGGTTTCTCAGGACTTCTCCAGTTCAGTTTTGAATGTTTCCAGGGAAGAAGACTCTCTGGGCAACCTGCACCATCGCTCTTCCAGTAAAAGAGGTTTTTTTGTGACATCTAAATGGAATTTCCTGTGTTTCAATTTGTGTCTGTTGGCCCTTGCCCTTTCATGAAGGGCCATGAGAATGGGCTGGCTCTGTCTTCTTCACAGACTCTGGCCAGTGATTTATGCACGTTTATAATGCCCCCACTGACCCTTCTCCTCTCCAGGCTGAGCAGTTTCAGCTCTCTCAGCCTCTCCCCACACTGACAGATGCTCCGGTGCTGTAATCTCCAGTAATTTCCAGCACTGCACTCTCTTCAGCACGTGTGTGTTTTTCTTGGCAGGTGGAACCCAACGCCAGACTTGCTCCACTAAGTCAATATCATGCCCTGAGGAGCCCAGCACACCCCAGATGTGTGTCCCTTGCATTGAGCAGAGGGAAAGGGTCACCTCCCTTGAGCTGCTGGCTAAAGCAACTCAGGATCCCACTGGCCATCTTTGCCACACAAGGACATTCCTGGCCCATGGTCAGCTTGGCATCCACCAGGACCTCCAGATCCTTCCCTGCCAAGCTGCTTTTCAGCCAACTGGCCCCTGAAATGCAAAGTGACCATTCTTGCCCAAGAGCAGGAATTGCTTCTTCCACTTGCTGAATGTGGTGGTGTCCCTGACACCGCCTTTTGTCCAGCCTGTTGAGGCTCCCATGAGTGTCAGCTCATGCACCCGGTCTGTCATTCACTCCTCTCAGTTTGGCATCCTTTTAGAGGAGATTGAGAGTGCCCTCAGTCCCATCACCCAGGTTATTAATGAAGATGTTGTGCAGTGAGAGGCTGCAGCGGCTGCAGTGCATACACTGCTGGTGGCTGGTCTCCAGCTGGATTTTGTGCCATTGACCAAAACCCTCCCAGCCCCAAAGCTTAGCCAGCATTCAGTCCACCTCACTGGCCACTTTTGTAGCCTGTATTTCTTGAGTTTGTCCATGAGGAGGCTATGGGAGGCAGTGCTGGAAGTCTTGTACAAGTCAGGATAAAAAACATCCTCTGCTCTCCCTCCATGTGCTGAGCCAGTAATTTCTTTGCAGGGTGGTCTGGCATTACAAATCCCTGCTGCCTGCTTGTGATCTCCTTGTTCTTCATGTGTTTGGAATGAGTTTCCAGGGGAAGTTTCTCCATTGCTTTCCCAGGGTTTGAGCTGAGGCTATCTGCCATTCTATGTATCCTCCTTCCTGCCCTTCTTGAAGACAGGAGTGACATTGGATTTCTTGTAATCCTTGGGAATTTCTCTTGATCTCCACAGCCTTTTTAGAGGTACTCATGGAACACAATGACATTGGTCTACTCCCTCAGCAGTTCTCACATCAGGCCCCTCATTTTCCATCTGTTTAAATGTTCTCCAACCTGATCCTCTTTCCCTAAGGATAAGAGTTGATTGCTCCAGAGTTTCTCACTGGAAAAATCAGGTATGGTAGCTAAAGTGAGCTTTCTTTAGTAAAGACATTACAGGTAAAAGGGAGGAGCAGATACATTTTGTTTTCATAGGAATGGAAATATTTCCTCCAATGCCTTTTTTTTTTAAGACACTTGTATAGTGGTTTAGGGCTTTTCAGGCTTTAATAGCAAGAAATGGCAAGAATGAATACCTGCTGTGGTCATACTTTTAGCCTAGTGTGGGCTAAAAAGCAACTCCCCAAAAGAGCAATACCCAAAGCAGCAGCAGAGGAAGATTAAGCAAGCTTTGATGTACTGATGGACAAAAGTTCTGAAAATCACTCTAACTGAATGTCCTCCCACTTATAATACAAGAGTTATTGTTAGTTATTTGTTACCTTTCTTTTTCAAGCTTGACTCTGTGAATCAACATCATGAACATGTGGCGTAAAAAAAAAAAAACAGCTAAACACTCCACATCTAAGCTGTAAGCAATACAGCAACAAAATAAGAGTCTATTTTATGATTATGAAACCTGTGTGCTAAGCTGCCTGACTGAAACACCAGTGATGATTCAGGCTGGAGGAGCTCTGTTCCCTTGATCACGCTGGTGTAGAGAAAGTTGGTGTCCACAGGTTGGAGCTCTCCTTTGTTGATCCTCTTGAAAGCCATTTTCCAGAATTCATCTTAATTCTGACCTTGGGATTGAGAGATGTATGTCAACATTTCACCAGCTGCTAGCCACTGCAAAGAGCAAGAACTCTGTGGCTAACCATTTTTCACTGCAAAGCTGTTACAGGCTGCTAAAAATGCAAAATCTTGTGAATATGGTAAAAAGAAATAATTTACCACTTGTGACTGCTCAAGCAGTTGGGAATGCTGCAAATTCCAGCGTCCGAGAGAGTTGGATGTGGTTAATGCAATGTAACAGTAGAGTTGTGCCATGTGCTCAATCGCTGTGCACTGAAGAAAGCAGCTTGCTGCATCATCAGAAGCACCCTTGATGGGATGTCCTAGACATGTTACTTGTTAGGTTGATTTATTGATGAAAGCTGCTGGTTTTGCAATTATAATGGAGCTGTTGCCAAGCCCAGGAATTTCACTGGGCTTATTGATCCTGAGGTGTAGAGAACTTGTTGGCACAAGCAGCTTAACTCGAATGCCTGAGCTCCAGAAAATACTCCAGTCATTATCCCTGCCCTGTCAAAAGCCAAACAAGCTCTCCCTCAGTCCCATTGGAGGAGACATCACCTAGGTTTCCAAAGTCAAAGCAACAACACTGTGAAATGCCCAATATCCTGCTTTTTGGAGCGAGCTGCAGCTCCTTGCCTTAATGAGACAGCAGAGCAAGGACAGGTCAGACAGCACAGGACACAGGGACCCTGATTCATATTTCATTCCCACATCTAAGGGTCCATCCTGCCTCACCTGCTTTCTTGTGATTTCTCAGGTTATTTCCATGCAGAACCTCTGGTTTATTTTACACTGTGTTGCTGACTGTCAGATTTTCTGTCAAGCCCTGCTGGGTTTGAACCCATCACCAGGGACACGGTGCATTTGCAAATCTTCCCACAGCCTCTGTCTGTCCTGAAACCACAAGGAGCCAACAGGGTAAGCTAAGTCCCATTGTTCTTTTGAAGTTGCTGATGATGGGCATTATTTCTTAGTGATTCCTTTATCATTTTGGATAGAGCCTACTGTGATGCAGCTGTGCCCTGAAATCCACGCGTTAACGAAAGAAGCGCATTCTTCATTATCAGCTCGGTGCACACTCCAGACATTGCTGATACAGACAGTGATAGGGTAGGGTTGTTTGGCAGTGTTAATGCATCTGCTGGAGCAGGAATGCCATGCAAGAAGAAAAGAGTTCAGTTGTTCAGAGTGGGGAGAAAATGTTGGAGCAGATAAATGATGAGATGGCACCTGTGTGGAAGCAGATGAAGATGGGAGAGCCCAAGAGGATAATTAATGTGCTGAAACAGGAGCCAGATGTCAATAGATTCAGCTTTCCTGGTCATTTGAATGCTGATTCTGTAGTCTATGTTGATGGGAAAGACTTGTTAGGCAGCCTATTTGTGGAGCTCAGGATTGCCCATCTTAATCGCTTGTTAGGGGTATTTGACACTTCCCACTGCAAGTACTGTCAGCCAAAGGAAAAATAAAATTTGAGGAACTGGTTAGAACAAGCCAAAGTTTCAGAGCCTTTTTTCCCCAGAAATCCCTTCTGCTGCTATTCCTCCCTGAAGTGAATCTGCCCAAAACATCTAGATTTCCTGTTACAAAGAAAAAGGTGCAGCAGGAGCCCCACAGGAATGTTTAGAGCTCTGCTCCTCACTCCTGCTGCCCGCGGCACATGAAGGAAGGAAGAAAGGAATGAAGGCAGGAAGGCTGTCACCTGGCTCATGCTGGGCCTGATTGGAGACACTGGAGCCAGTGGTTTTGTGTCAGATGAAAGGGACAGGGGTACCTGTGAGGATTTACTCACATGCACCCCGGGGCAGGCAGAGACGGAGCCCAGCCAGAGCCTCACACACAGCACGGTCCAGCCTCGGATGCTGAAAATTGCTGTGTGCAGCTACTGCATTTTTGGATGGCAAACCAACCCTCAGCTCTGCAGAAAGCCAGCCTGGGGGGCAGGAGAGGCAGTTTGCTGTCTGTGGAGCAGGACTGTCCACAAGGAGCTCTGTCCTGTCCACACAGGGAGGGAGATCAACATGGAAGTGGAGGAGGTCCTTCACAGGCAGCAGCTCTGGAGGATTCTGAGGAAGCTTCCTTATTATCCTCCCTCTAACATTAACACTGGGAATTAATAAATGTCCCATTTATAAACAGGGTGCCACTCAACCCCCTTGACAGGACAGAGCAAGTGCAGTTCCAGACTCTGCACTCCCTTCAGCAGTCAAAAGACAAACACACACAAGGCAAAGCCATAGCTTCTTCATAACCTACTGGACATCCAGCAGTTTTGTAAAAACAAGTGGTTTGTGTGTGTACTAGAGAAGAATGGGCATGTGTTTTAGGACAAGTGGCTTTTAAATAAGAATAAAGTCACATGGAAGGTACTTCTGCTTGTTTGTGCCCTGCAGTGAGTTTTACTTGCCTCTCTCCCTCTGCAGAGGATGCCTGCTCCAAATATTTTGCCCCTGACCCTGAAAGTCAAACCATGCAGGGGCAAGATACTTAATAATTTACATTTCTTTCTGAGAGATCAGGGGAGAAACTACTTTTTCAAATGTAGTGGTATGAATTTGGACCACCAAAGGTCCTGGTGATCCTGGTTCAATCTGAATTTGGACCTGGTAGTAATAGAATAAGCAGGAGGGGTTTTATGGCTCATGTCCTCGACTGATGTGAATCAGAATAGCTCCAGAGAAGCTGGTGGAGAATTTTTACATTTACAGGCCGACACAGGTGAGCTATAGGCAGAAGATATCTTTGCAAAGCCTTGAAAAAATTGAAAGGGGCAATTCCCAACAACTCCTTAAGAGTCTGTCAGAATTATGTAGGAATGATTAGTACAACTTTTTCCAAAGTTTGAGCAGGAGTGAATATTAATGAAGTGCCGAGCAGTGTTTTCAAATGCACTGAAATTTATCTTCTCTTAGGAAAAGGGACTGTGTTATCAGCCCTGCTAAAAAGGTGTAGCTCTGTGTGAAAGTGAGACCATGTGACATTTAAACATTCAGAGATATATTTATTTAAAATGTATGTGGCATCATCTGCTGATATATTATTCAACTATTCCTTGATTAGCATCATCTGCACAGCCCTCACCCACTCTCACGTAGGTCAGTCACTACAGAAGGGGGATTACACCTGTGTGAAACAGCAGAAGGATCTGAAGCACTGCTACTTGGGCCTGTTAGCCAAGCACAGTTCACATCTTGCTGCAGGAGAGAGATCTTGCACCACACAGCTCCCCACTGGCATTTTGGCATCTTTATGGAGTGCCAAGGGACAGACAATACCTCCTTGTTGCACCCTCGGTCCTTCAGAAGAGGTGTGGCCCTCCTGCAACAAGCCAAGCCTGCAGTTTATAAGGACTTCGAAGAAAGTGCCTGGAGTCGTACAATTAACAAGAAATCACTCCAGAGGGAATTGTGTTCCTCATCTCAGCTGATGTTCAGCTTATCCGCAAAGAATATACACACTCAGCCTATATTCCTTTCATCTTAGCTTCGTTTTGCAGTAATTAAAATCCTCAGCCAGCCCAAAGAAGAGCTGTATATATTTATTTTTGGTCTCCCTGAGACTGGAACACTGTGTGAGCCCTGGGAAGGAGCTCAGCTGTGTGTGTGCCTTGGTTTCCCTCCTGACTCCTGGTCTGCTTCCCTTTTGTCCCTGCTGTGTGCACACCCTGCCCTAGGACAGCAGGACCTCAAAGCTGCCCGGGTCCTACAGGCCCCACCAGAGCACAGATTGCTAATTATTACTGAGAAGATTAATGTGCTGGGAGAGTTCTTCAGTCTCAGTGTGTACAGCTTTGGGACCACTTGCTAATCCCCCGAGGAAATATTAATTTTTAAAAAAATCTTCACGCGCGGCGTTGCTGGCACCAGTGATTTGATCGTGAGTCTCTTGATATTTGGTGTTTCTTGTCAAGGTCCACTTCCTGGAAACCTGAGCATCTTGGCTTGCCTTTTGAAACAGGCAAGTTTTTAGTGCCTTCTGTAGCAGTGAGGCTGGGAAACGTTCCCCAAGTATGCTCTGGAGACGGAGAAAGGCAAATAAAAAGGCCTTAAAATGTGTTAATTAAAAAGGAAAACAAGGTTTCTGCAAGAACTTTTTTACTCCCCCAAGATTTATGTGCCTTGCATTGCTTGCATTGTGCGGAACAGTACGTCTTGGAGTGGGATAGGAACCTCCCATTGGTTCTGAGGGAAGAAAAGATCTAAGCAAACTGATTTTAATATCCTAGCTATGCCTAGGTTGGCACCATCCCTCTAATTGCACCCATTTTGTTAACCTTTTTGTCCTGGGTTATTTTTAACAGCCTCAAATTTCATGTCTTCCCTCTTGGAGTCCTCCTTCTTATTATCCTTGGGGTTTACTTTTCCTTCACTGTGTCTGCTCCCCCTTGCTTTCATTTGTCCTTGGGTTTTGATGAGTTGGTACAGGCTGAATTTACATCAAGGAAAAGCATGAAAGGCATGAAACAGACATTAGTGGTACACAGAGAAGATTTCTGTTGCTGTTCTCCACTGTGATCCAAAAAAGAGCCTGGGACAGTTTTTTTAAAAAAAAAAGTGTCCTGGACTTATTTATGCTCAGCTCTAAGTGTCACTGGTTGAAGTTTTCCCATTAGTGGAAGGGAGATGTTCCCCAGGCCACCGTGCTGTTTTAGCAACTAATCTATTTCAATGCTTCTTACGTAGACAGGCCAACAAATTTCCAAACAACCAGAGAGCTTTGGCAAATAATGCTGGAAGCAGAGTACTGGGCTCACACAAAGCAGCCTGTGTTACTCCAGTACCTTCTTTCAGGGCTGGACTCTAATAATCAGGTCAACTGACTTAATAAGACAGCTGCTTGCCAAAGTGCAAAATCCTCTCTGGGGGGGAGAGGAGAGCCCTGATGGGGACCTGAAGAGGGCAAAGCTCTCCCAGGGGGCTGGGGGTGATGCTGGGGTGCTCTGTGGCATCTTTCACCAGAAGATTTTCATGTGCTGTACAGAGGCAGCGAGTATGGCTCGTGTTTTACAGGGGGAAACTGAGGCACAGAGAGGCATCTCCCTCCTCTGAAGGTCACTGCAGTCCCACCCTGCTGCTGCTGCTCACTCCACCAGCAGGGCAGAGGGGTGGCATTGCCTGGGGGGTGGTTGTGTGATCAGGGGTGTGGTGGAGAGCAGAGGGAAGGAAGGGAAAGGCAAAAAGAAAAAAAAAAGGGAAGGGCAAACATCCACAAAGGGTGAGGCTAGGAGAAGGGGGTGGCACGTTGAGGTGTGCCTGGGTGGCCTCACAAGCCGAATGGGAAGTAGCTGAGGTAGGAGAGAGAGTGGGAGCAGTGTCATGAAGAGAGCCAGTCTTTGTCCTCACCCAGTCGAGCAAGTTTCACTGGTGGCTGCAAATGTTTCAACAAGCACTGATGCTCTGTGGAAACCCTTCAACCTATTGACAGGAGGGTCTGTTTTCTTACTCTCAAACCATGTCTCTGAAGAAACAAAACTTCTGTGTTTGGTATTTTTGGTAGGATGTGATTTATTTCCCCTTAACTTTGCTAACATTTTTCTTGTTTATTTTCTTTTTTTTTCTTTTTTTTTTTTTTTTTTTTTTTTTTTTTTTTTTTGCTGTTTTCCCTGTGTCCTGCGAGACCTTTCAAAGGGAAAGCAAGCTTGCATTTAGCTTCTCGTTCCCCTGCTCTAGATAACTTATCATTTCAGCCTGTCTGGAAATTTGGAAACCCTTATGCTTGGAACCTTATCATAGACATTTCCGCCGCAGGAAGAGTGATCAGACCAACAATAGCATCTTGAATTCAAGGCAGAGGAAATGGATGACTGCATAGCTTGGTTTTGATGTTGCACTCAGCACTCAGTGTGCTGATTCTCATCTGATTCTGTACTTCTGTCATGTCCTTGGATGAGAACCACGAGCTGCTCTGAGGGGTTTGCATCACACATCAGCCGCGCTGCCTGACCTGTGTGCTGCCTGCTCCTCCCTCAGAGCTCTGGGAAAGGTGCACATTCCTGGCTCCTTCCTGCAGGGAAGAGGCAGGGCTTCCATTTGGAAATACTCCTTCCACAACCATCAGCCCTTTCTTGAGACACAGCAGCCACCACAAGCAGTTTTCCTTCTGGCTTGGAAGTGGTTTTCTGAGTTTGAAGGGATCAAGCCAACCCTCAGCAAGTGCAGGGTCATCAGCAGTCACAAATGTACAGCGTGGCTGAGTGGGAGATGTTTGCTTGTGTTATGAAATGTGTTGGAGTGAGAGTACACACCGGGGATTTGTTCATTTTAGCAAACCTGGCAGAACCTTCCTGTGACCTAAATAGAATACCTTGCTCTACATAAAGCATGCATCAGGGTATTTCCTGATTTATTCATGAAAGGTTTGCTTTACAAAGGCATTTGGAACTGTGTAATCTCAGAATACATGATACATGTAGCTGGCTGCTCAGCTGGCATTTGCACAAATTGCTTTGATATATGGCTGTAACGTATGAAGGCACAGTGAGGCCAATTTAAATACTTGATACTGGAGTAAACTGGTTAAAAGAGTAAATTAGATCTAACCTACAGATTTTCTTGCTACTGCATGGAGAAGGTTGCTGTCCAGAATGAATAATTGATAAAGGGATGGGAGACTACACTCTAGCAAGCAATAAAATCCTCCAATATTAAGTGGGCAGGGTTAAGGGCAGCTCCATGAGTGGCGTGCACTGGTTTTGCATCTTTCACATTAAGAGCCCTTTTCTGATTCACATCAGATTGAGATCCAACATGTTGTGTTAACCAGATCAATAACTGAAGACCTCTGCTGCCTTTCACTTGGGACACTTTGTGCTTTCCATTGCTCTTTCCCACTGGCAGAAAATAAAGTCCAAGGTAACACTTCATAAGGTCTGTGAATTCATTAGGGAATTTCCAATATATATCTTCAATGATTGGTATAGGTATTATTTGTACCATGTTTACTGCTGTAATATAGTCAGCAGAAAGGTAGATGGGGATGGTTGCTTGCAAGCAAGACTTATTTTGGAGCTTTGGAAGAAATTTGGGTTAATTTACAATAGAATGAAACTGACATTTGTAAAGATGGTAAGAGGGGAATGCCAGAATCCATTACACTGATGATCCTAAGAATGCACTGGCATTCTCCATTGGTGAGTTAATGTTCAAATCCTATCAGCGTTACTTGCTAAACTTATTGCAACTTAATGGCAGACTTCCAGATTTTTATCATGCCACATATTTGATAATAGATGGGTCTGCACAAATTTTTGGGGAAAATTTTTGGCTTTTTATGAATCACTGCCATAAACAAGGTAAAAATGTGATTCATTCAAGTCCCATGGAATTAACTTTCTCAATTCTCAGTCTCATGATCTTTTGTTTAAGAAAAGACTCTGTCCTGTGTGGCTTTGGAATAAGCTGAAAAAAGTCTTTTTTGATTACTGTGTTTCTTAAAAAAAACCACAAACTCTTTCCTAAGAGGTTTTGTGATTGAGAAGTGATTTAAAATTAAAACAACTCAACTGCATTTGTCAGTGTTCATGCAGTAAACACAAGGGGCAGCAGAAACCTCGATTGTCCATCCTCCACACAGTAGAAAAATAATTTTTAAAAACTTGCTGCTGACACCATTGGCTGCCCAGAACAATAGGGAACTGACAGACTGATTCTGTACTTCATATCTTTTCATATGACATACTTTATAATATCAAGTGATGTTTCATCTGTACGCACAGAAGACATCAAAAAAAGCACAATTCTTTCCATATTTTTGCTTTTAATTTTATCAGTTCCAAGCAGCAAGCAATTTGAGGTCTTTCTTCCTCTGCATTTTCCTCCCCCCTCTCCCCTCCCCTTCTACATTCTTGACTGTAAGGGATCTGTTTCTCCACTGGCTCTGTAAATCTGGACATTTTAGAGTTAATCAGGACCTGAAAAGAGCAGGATGACATGAGGTTTGCATTAAAGAGTGGTATGTGGACAAGTGGCAAAGGCATGGATTTTGTGGTAATAAAAACACACTGGGTGATATTTTTGTCAGAGGGCCTCACTTCACTGCCTCCAAAATGCAAAAGCATCAGGAAATCAGATTGCTGTCTCTGAACCATGATTGCAGAAGCAGATCAGTGTGCACCTTACTCCCAACTCACTGAATCAAGTTTAGCTGTCTCCTGGCACCTCAAAAACTGTCCACGTGCAGTGCTGGCAAAGAAAGCCTGGGGTTCAGCACTGCTCCTGGATTAGCAGGACACCCAGCCCTAAATGGGAGCCAAACTCTCCACCAAAGGGAGCCATTTGTCTTGCCAGTGGTTTGACGAGCCAAAACAAAGAGTAAACAAAAATTACGATGCTGCATCTGTCTGGCATCATGGGAAGATTTTGTTTTCCCCATGAGTAAAAACTGTTTGGTTTGTTGTTGTTGTTTTCTTGGATTCCATTATGTCAAACTCACTGAAGTCTGGAAAAAACTCTGCAGACTGTGAAGGACCTGTGTCTGCTGAATCTGGTGGTGGCTGGACAAGTGTGTGAAGATCCTGGAGCTCTGGATGCACCTTTTCAAAGTCAGAAGATCCTGCTGCAGATCTTCTCAGCTGACCTCCCTTGAAACACAGGGCACATGTGCAGCATTCAAGGAAGGGGTAGGGAGTGCCTGACTTCCCTTGTGCTCCTTTGCCCCATGTGCCCAGCCTTCTGCAGTGGGAAAAGGCTGTCTCTTTGACCCATCCATCCAATTAAAGCCAGTTGTTGACAGAACCCTTTCTCTTCTTCTTTTTCTTTTCTTTTTCTTTTTGAGACAATGTGATTTTATCACGCTGCCACTGAACTGCGCTCCCCTTGTCTGAAGCTGGAACTGGGTGCAGAAGAGTCAAAGAGTGAGGGATGAGCAGAAGAGAGACAGTGTAATGACAGAATGCTTCACATGCCTTTGAATTTCTAAGGGGATTAGGCACTCCTCTGGCGCTTTGACATGGGGCCTATGGCAGCTGCTTTGGCAAAGCCTGCCAGCAGCTACACAAATATGTTATTTCCCCCCCATTTTCCCAAGGTGCAGAGGACACGACAACTTCTGTTTAGAGAGCAGCAACAAAGAGAGTTTGGAGCTGTCAGAGTCTGCGTGCTCGTGCTCCTCTGCATGCAGGACCAGCTCTGAGAACTTGTTGCAGCCATTGTGCTGTAGTCAGATACCACCAGTTAATGTGGCTGAAGTGCAATCCTGCAATGCACACTGAAATGCGTGCCAGAGTCACACAAGTCAGCCTTCACCCACAGCCTCCACACCTTCTGAAAAAGCTTCTCTGGGTCAAACCTTTTCCCAAGCATCAGCTGAAACGAAATCCTCTAGCTGCTGTAATTCTATCTGCCCCACATACTCCAGAGAGTTCTTTGCACAGCAGAAGTCCTTTTCCTGCAAGCAGGACGGGGACAGCAGGTGTTGTGCTGGTGTCCCTTCAGTGGAATCTGATTACCATTTTGGTTGCTTTTCTCTGTCTATTTGATATGGTTGTTTAGGAGGCTGTGGCTGATGGTGCATTTTTGAGCCAAGGACTGACAGAAATCAGGTGTCTTCACTTTATAAAAGAAACATTAACCCACAGGTTGAGATCTGCCTGCAGCATCATTGGCAAACATGAAACTTCAGCTTTTCACAAAATGATTGAAGTTCTTTTCTCATTTCAAAGCAGATACAAGGTTTAAACATTGAACAGTAATGCTAGTGGAGATGCAGCAAAAAAAAAAATAAAAGGGCTCCCTGAATAGGAAAGCACAAGAGATGGGAGAAAAGGAGGTGCTCCCTCCTGGTTGAAGAAATGGGCCAGGAAAATTACGACAAGGAAGAAGCATCAGTATTCATAGCTGCAGCGAGAGTTGAAATGATGGTCAGGGCCTGTCAGTCCCAATACCGCATCCTTGATTCACATGCACTGATTCAGACATTAATTTGGACCTCAGATGTGCATGTCTGACTCCCAGTGAGCCCTCCTGGAGGGCAGGGTGAGGGCAGAAAGCCCCAGAAAGAGTGGGCTCAGCAGTGGTGAGCACCAACCCTGCCTTCCTCGGCATCCTTGGCATCTGTACCCTTGGGACAGGACCGGGCTTGCTGGTCTCAGTGCAAAGACACACAGACACTCTCACAGGGGCTTCAGCCCAGGACCAGAATGTTGTGAGTGTAAATGAAGACTGTCAAAGCCACAGTGGCTGGATTTTTTTTTTTTTTTTGGTGGGGGTTCCCCTCCCCCTTCAAGTCTCCTGCCCCCCGCCCCTTCCTGAAACATCCAGCCAATTTAAGAGCACAGTTCAGAGGGAAGGGATTCTTGTTATGCTCATGAATCTCAAAGATTTCCTAAAGGAAGAACAAAGAGAGAAGCAGAAAAGACAGAGAGAGCTGGAAAACCAGGAGCAGGCAGCAGACTTGGAAAGAAATGTCCTCCTTCTCCCCAGCCCAGGAATGCAAACAGGAAGCCGCCAGCAGAATGTTTGGAGTGTGTGCAGCTGCAGTTGGGTCTGAAGACACTGAAAGCTGTGCTGAAAGTATTCAGCTTGCCTCTTACAATGGAGGGGAAACACTTGCTTTGACACTGCATTTGATAACCATTTTGTAGCAGGAGTGCAGACCCTTTCATTTGCAGGGAAAGGGAAGACAGCTGTGGCTGTCTTCAGCGAAACTTGCTATTCTATATGTGAGAGAGTGTGCTTGTTAAAGGAGGACAAAAGGGTGCTTACTGAGGTTCTGCAGGTGGCTTTTGGTTAATAACCAGAGGAGCTCAGCTAGTCCAGAATGTGTTGGGCTGCCCTAATTCCTCTCTAAAGGAATTGCAGTTGCTGCTTGGGGATAACCGGTGCCATTTTGGAGGCTGCACTGTGCATTGCCTGAAATTCTAAGCTGCTGCTTTGGAAGCTGAAGTTTCCTATCTGCTAGATCATTCTTCCATAGCACATGTTTTCCATGTGTGAGTTCTGATTTGGGCAGTTTCAGGGAGGAATCATCTGTAACAGTATCTTCTAATTCATATATAGATGAACCTCTTTGAGGTACCTGTGGTAAAAAAGAAAAAAAAAAAAAACCAAACCTCTTGAATTATGTAAATTGAGATAATTTCTTACAAATTACCTTTCAAACAGGTTGGATCCCTGTCTTAATTCAAACATCTTTAAAATTATCTCACCTAGTTTTCCTCCATTGTTCTTGATCAGCAATTGACCTTGAGCTGGCTTGGTTCTTAAAATAGATCAAATAAGTGTATCACTTCTTTTGATTATAATACAGGTTCTGTTTTATAAAATGCTTGCTGAAATGAGTGTTGCAGGTTCTTTAGTTGCTAACATTTTATTACTTCACTTTGAAGCCACCTGAGATTGTGCATGAGACAGAAAATCCATTTCCTAATTAGCTGATTGTTTTAACATGTATGTCTGAGAGCTGTGTGTTGGTAGTTGGGTACTGGTTATATGTATTAATTTGTCTTCTTGTGGAGCTGGTAATCTGGATTATCTCTTTGGCTCCTGCCTTCTGATGGGTGAAATGCAGAAAGTTTGCACCTGCAACACCATTGGAGACTTTGGTAAAGGCAAGACTTGGGTTGTGAGATGATTTTGCAAAAGAACCCTGGGAGACAGCCTTGCCTTTACAAGGACTAATTGCACTATGTGTTTCCTTGTGTCTAACACGCCTGAATTTTAATAAATGAGAAATTATTGTTCCTTGTTAAGTAAGTAGGTAGGGTAGCTAAATATAGAGGAAGTCAGACTGCGGGGAGGTGGGGGGAAGCTCCAGTTTCAATGACTGCGGAGGAGGAACATGCAACAGCAGCACTTCAGAAAGCATCACCCAAGCTATTCCTCAGGTCTGATTCCTTCGGCTCCACACAGAGCTCCTCATGTGCCCCCAGATGCTGCCCTCACTCTGATGCTGCCCCAGTGCTTGTGGCATCACCTGTGCTCTGCTGGGATTGGAAAACAGTTTTTGTGATTGCCGTCCTGGAGCTGTGAGTGTGAGATTGTCGTTTCCACCAGGAAGGACACCTAAGTTAGGGGCAGCCCTGCAGTGAAAATTGTTAAGAGCCATAAGAAATCCCAGACTGTATGTGGAGAGAAAGATGGGAGTTAGAAAAGGAGACACGGGAAGGGTGGAACGAGGTTGCATTTTAATCAGCCTTTAGGGGAGTTGGGTAGGGAAGGCTACTGGACACACAGAATGAGACAAAACTACAAAACACCTTGATAAGAGAAGAAAGCCCTGTGTCAGCACAGTTGCCCACAAGGCAAGAGCTGTCAGATCACTGTTTTCTGACACCTTCTGTCTCTTCAACACCTTTTGTGCTGTTTTTCTCTTCTTGTCAAGGTTTGGCTGACAGAGTGAAAAAAAAAAAAAAAGATTTTCCAGAGCAAATCACAGCCGGAGGAGCTTCCCCAGTTGCAGATTGTTACCCTAGGGAACTCCAGACCTAGATCTCAACCCATTCCTCAGTAAACAGCAAGGGTCTCGTGAGATAGAGATTGCCATTGCCACATCTTATGCAACAGCACAGATGTTGATTCATGGCTCCTATCTGTGCTCCAGTGCAAAGCTCACCCGTCAGCAGTGAGATGTTTGGAGAAGGGAATTTGTCTGGGGCTCTCAGTAACCACAGCCATGAGCTATCATCGTTGCAATACAGGTTAAGAAAAAAATAAAGTGCTTGCAATTACTGTACGAAAAACAGCAAACTTGGCCAGTTTTGACAGTGAACAGGGAAAGGTGACTAAGGCTCAAAGGAGCTTTAACACCTGAGTTATCTTTTGAGACCTTTCGGAGGGAATCTGATTTTTAAAACAAATAGTGCAGCACTCTGCAAAACTGATGAAAACTGCTTTCCTATTTTTCTCATTCATGTGAATTGTCTCATGATCAACCTGCAATTTTTCCTCGTAGGGGCACACATCTGGGTATATCTTTTACCTTGTGACCTATTTTCTTTAAATGTGAGAAAATGTAATATCTGCAAAACCTTTACCCCTCCCCCTGACAATGTGATTGAAATCGATTGACTGATTCAAAAGCAATTAGGTGGGGCTGACAGACAGACAGCACACAAGTTTTCTTCTGCAAGAAACGAGGTCAAAAACTCCATGGCCCTTCGAGATATCCTAAGGCCAGTATCAATAAAATTATATTTCAGATGTGAGGAAGGGCTTGCATGTCTGATACCTTGCCCTTCTTATCCCCCCAAATCTATCAGGTGGTCTAATAAAAGATACTGCCTCTTCCTACAAACCTTTCCTCTCTCTATAAATGGGGAGTACAAAATCTCTTGTCCCCTGGGAGTACTTATGTGGTGTATCCCCCTTTTCTGTAACAGAGGTTTTATTTTCCTCTGGTTTGCTCTGGTTTCAGTGTGGTGCCTTGCTGCCCTGAGTGCTGGAAGTACCAGGGGTATACCAAACCAGCCATGTGCTGTTTATTATTCTCATCAACACCACTAAATTCCCCACAAGGTGGTGGGCAACGTCAGATTTTCTCTGGGGGGGGAATAATTTATTTTCTTTCTTCTCCTTATAAACAAATATAATCTGAGCCTGGCTCGCTGTCTTGGAAAGCTTCCAGAACAAGGTGATGTGCTCTCTTTGGGATAAGCATGTTTCACTGGCTGACAGCCACTGCAACAGCAGCATCTGAAAAAGAAGGCTGCAACAATTCCCTCTGTGGCAGGAGTCGCTGGGTGATGTTCTCTGACCTGTGTTATGCAAGAAGTCAGACTGGATGATCAGAGCAGTCCCTTCTGGCCTCAAAATCTATGAATCTGTGTTCTGATTACACATCTGAGAATGTGCAACCCAAGTTGAAAGTGGTGATTTATTGGATGCTAGCTACAGGCAGCTTCTTGTTTCTGAGTAAGCAACTGCTTTTAAAAGGGTCCCTGTAGCTCGGTGGGGCACAGACAGCTGTCAGCTCTTTTGGGGAAGAGAACTCGCCGGTCTATTTCTGTAAAGCACATTTTAAATTTACAGCTCTGTGCAAGTGCTGTTTTACAATAAGGATTGACCCTTTCTGGAGATGGCTTTGTGGTTGATTTATAGTTATATCCCCAGTAGGGCTGCTTTGGGAGGAGGCCAAGGTGGGTGAGATCCATCTTTTCTCTCCCAGCTTGTGGATCAACTCATATATGAAAGCATCCTGGCCTGGCTGGTGTGAGTTTTGTTGTTGCATCCTGCAGAGGACTGTTTGAGTCCCAGTGAAACAGATGATGTGTCAACAGCCCTTAGGAGGCTTTTGTCTTCAGCCCGCTGTTTCATTTGCTTCCAAAGATGTCACATGCAGAGCAGAAGATTCCTGCAGCAGCTGGGAGTCACTTTAAAGACACCAAGACACTTTAAGGACACCAAGCTCCAACCTCTTGGAACAAGGGAGCCCCCGTAGTACCCTCAGCTGGCTGGAAGGAGCAGGATGCGCCTCAGATGTTCTCTGAGAGCTGGGATCCTTTAAAACACTGGGGAAGGAAGAGCAGAAAAAAGGCCTTGGTGTGTTGATGAGCCAGTGGTGAGGGACTGGGAGAGGTGGCTCCATGGGCTGACATGGAGAATTTTAACAAAATTTTAACTTCAGAGCACTGATAGGATGTCAGATAGCATGTGTTGGTCCTGTTACTGACCTCAAAAGACATATTGGTCAGATTTGAAGGCAACAGAGACTATCAGAAGCCTCTGTAAAACCAATAATGGAATGAGGAACTGCCATTCATAAAACATTTCCTCTCTTGAATCTCTGGTGAGATATTTCTTTTAATGGTGGAAATCTAGGGCTGCATTATTATTATCATTATTACTGTTATATAAAATACATTGTGACAGCAGATAAACATCAATGACTAAAGAGCTCTGCATATTCAAAAGTGTTAGGTTTTAGTTCTGGAAACCACTCTTAAATCAATTATGGCAATACTGCGCTTTATTAAAACAGTTAAATCTATCCTAACAATGAAACTGTCATTTTGAATTAGAAGAGCAACCTACTAACTTGTAAAATATGTAAATATCAAGGCAACCATATTTCTAGGTGTATATACATTATTTTTATTTACAGTACTTCCTTAATTGCGAGGATTAACTGAGTAGAGATTGCACTCTAAATGGTCCCACAATTATTAAAATGCATGTTTACATTTGCTTAAATTGTGCAAAAGTAATTTAGAAGATGAATTTCAAGAAATATTGAGGAAATCTGCATACAGAGAATGTAATTATTATTGATATTTGCATAACTTCCCTTTCCACTTTCATGCACTATTACAAACCACACAGAACATGACTAAAGAAATTATTAGAGAGGCTGCTGTAGTACAAATATGGATTCATCAATAAATGTTCAGGCTTCTAGGCGAAAAACAAACGACATGGCTGTGGAGAAGAAATATTACATTTTATTTAGATAGTTATTTGGAATGGGATCTGCACAGATAAATCTATACTCAGAATATAGCAGTCTGTTATGACAGAGATGAATGTTGTTGAAAAGAACAAGTAAAATGCGGAAAAAAAATTCCAAATGCCAATGGAAGGCAGTACAAGGGTTAGGAGATGTGCGAGGCAGATGTGCTCCAGGTGTGGGGA
Organism: Agelaius phoeniceus; assembly: GCF_051311805.1. Lineage (NCBI taxonomy): Eukaryota > Metazoa > Chordata > Aves > Passeriformes > Icteridae > Agelaius > Agelaius phoeniceus. The sequence goes on along the minus strand of NC_135303.1, from coordinate 4,815,654 downwards.
TCAGAACTGGCCAACAGCAAGCTAAGTTTTTCACTCCAGCAGTGATGAAAAGGTCCTGATTCAGAGGTGCTAAGCAAAGCAGAAGTAGACTCCAAGTGCAACGGCAAAAATCTCCATCAGGGCCTTTTTGAAAGCAAGAAGGTCCTGGTGATATCTGTGATCTCAAATACTGATGCACAACTGTGTGTCTCCTGCAGCCAAGCAACTGCTCTGAACTGCGTTCAGTGAAAAACAAACTCCAGCTGCCACCCAAGGGCATGTGGAACAGGGAGTTTTGTGCATTTCTGGAAGAAAGAAAAAAAAAAAAAAGAAAGAGAAAAAAAGAAAAAAGTGAACTGGGAGTAAAACAAACCAAGAATGAAATGACAAAAACGATTAGTGGAGCACTCTCTGGAAGCAGCAGCTATGCCCTATATTAGGTTTCCAAAAGAGGCCAGTGATTACTGACTAATTGTCCTTCAGCTTCTGCAAACCAGGACACTTTGAAAGAGGCATGGAGAGGTGGTTTTGGGTACCTTGGTGGACACATTCCTACCTGAGCTGCAAGAAAGAGCTGAGAATCCCACAAGACCTTGCAGTGGTGAGGCTGATAAGGGCCCATGCACAGAGGAGGAGCTTGTGAGTCTGTGTGTGTGTGTGTGTGTGTGTGTGTGTGTGTGTGTGTTTGTGTTTATGTGCTGTGTCTAGTGAGACAAGCGATAGAAAAGAGGAGCCTTGTCAAGATTATCTGTCATGAGATAGGAGAAACCCATGTATCACTCATCCTGAAGGCTGTGCACCAAGGAGCAGGAGAACCTCGCACTCCCCTGACAATGAAAATAATGAAGTCAGATTATCCAAGGAAACTGTGAGTTTGCCTTACCCACAAACCTCAGCCCCAGGGAGGGAAGAAGAATTATCAGAAAGGTCACTCTGAGCAGTCAGAGTCAAGGACAGAGCTGAACAGCTCCTGAAACCCATAAGGAGCAAACACAGAGCTCACAAGGAGGGGGGAAGCGGAATGAGTTCAAGGGAAATAAATAACAACATGAAAAAAAAAATTAATGCTGCTGAGGAAGCATAGGAGACATTTCTCTCCATGTTGTGAAGACCTACAATGGCATGCTGATAGGATCCCCAGAGAGAGCACATCATCTACAACTATGCAGCACTGCACATGCTGGTACTACTAATAAAAGAGAATGGTTCAGATCACAGAAATTAATTAGTTTAGAACTGCAACCACCAGGAAGAGAGCATGCACACAGCAGCATCCCAAAGTGTGTTCTTATTAACGATTCTCTGTCTGGTGTGCTGTTGACAGAATTCTGTCTGTCTCAACAAAACTCTGGAAGCAGCTTTAAACTTCAGGCCCCCATCAAACAGCAAGCGGTCTCCCGGCAGCATGCCTGCATGGAAGCTAGTAAATCCAGCAAATAAGGACTCGACAGCATCTCCTGCTGTCACAAGGAAAGCTTCAGCTTCTGTGCTGGAAATGTCCCTTCTCCTTGAGGGGCCATCACTTTGCAAGCACTTACCATGCCTGAAAAGCAGAGCTGTGCTGCTAGTTCTCAACGCCGCGAGTCCTGCCCTCCTAATCAAAGCCATCTGTGGAGGTGAAGGGGGGCAGAGCGCTCGGGAGCCTCCAGCACCCTGCAGGATGGAGCCGAGCTCCTCACAGACTTCCTCACTGTGGAGAGCATGTTTTCCCCCGTGCTGAGAGGCAGAACAAAGGCTTGCATGAGTTTTCCTTGCCTACCCTTCATGCAACAGGGGGCTCGGCTCTCCGAGGTCCGGAGCTCATTTAGAGGCACCTCGGTAGTTCAGAGTTCCCATGTCCAATACTTCATCAGGCACAATTTACTGCAGTGAGATGTGATATACAGCAGGGCCATTTCATCTCCCAGAACTTTAGAGAGGGGGGTCTGTGTTTTAGCATCTACCAGTTTTATCTCTGCCATCTGAATCTCATTTCCAGGATAACCAAGGGTCCTTCTAATTACTGCTCTGGTGAATGTATATTGCTCCAAGCCCTTGTGATTTGGCTGAAAACTGGGGAAATGCAGACTAAAGTTATTAGTCATTTCTTCAGGGGAAACCCACTGGCACAAAGTGAAAAGCCATAATAAAGCTGTATCAATCTGACTACCTATCTGGCTACCTTGTAGAAGTGTAGAGTTTGAATAATATGCCTGAACTTCTTAGAGGTTTTAGGACAGCAAGGTCTTATAATGGCTCTTGCTGTCCTAAAATTTCTGAGAGCCTAAGATGATGGCTGGCAGCAAGTTCTTATTCAAACACCAGAGAGGACAACAGTATTTTGTACAGCTATCCATGCCTTGTCCCTGTGCCAGAACACACATTATGGGTCATGATGCAGGACCTCTGATGCTCCAGGCATTTGCTGCTGCTGTGGTTCAGTGACCACAAAATACAAGGGGTCTACTCCAGCCCTGCCACTGATTTGCCACGTGACTTTGGGCATGCTATGTCCCCTGCCTCAGTTTCCACATCTAACATGCAACATTTTCAAATCAATTACCCATGGCAGTGAAACTAGAAAGAACGCAGCATTGATTGCTCTTCTCCCCCCCTCTCCCCATTGGACATGAGGATTGTGATTTATCTATTACATTGGAGTATGTATCTGTGCAGCACTCAGTGTCTTGTAAATACTCATTAATATCCTAGGAAAGCCCCCATGAGGTTGGTGGAGCAATATAGCTCTCATTCTGCATTTGAATCACAGTGATATGAAAGACCAAAGGACACATTTTAAAAGCAATCTTTTGTCTTTGTATCTACCTTTATTTGCATCAATCTGCTTTTTAAAAGCTGGCAAGATGGAGATTCCACAACCTCCACGGACAATCCTCCCCAGTCCTTAACTATTCTTACCATCAGAAAGCTCCCCTTGATGTCTGCCTGATCTAAATCTTCTTTGCTGCATTTTAAGTCCTTGGGTGTGGAGAAGCATTTGAATCTTTCTTTTCTGCAGCAACTCAACTGTATGAAAGGATTACCTTCATGACTCACCACAGATTTGTCTTTTCAGAACAATCCTAACTCATCTGGTCTTTCTGTCTTAGACATGTTTTTAAGATTTTCAATCATGCTGCCATTTCTCCAGGGGGATTTATGTCTCTCTGCAAGTGCAATGTCCAAAGCTGGACACATAATTTCTGATACAGCCCAGCATGCCACTGGCCTTCTTGGCCACCTGGGTACCCCTGGGTTGTGTCCAGCTGCTGGCACAGCACCCCCAGGGCCTTTTCCAGCCCCTTTCCCCCATGCTGGAGCTCCATGGGGTTGTTGTGAGCCGAGGGCAGGACCCAGCACTTCCCCTGGCTGTCCCTCAGCCCATGGATCCAGCCTGGCCAGAGCCCTCTGCAGAGCCCTCCTGCCCTCCAGCACATCCACATCCCACCCAGCACCACCAGGTGCTGCCAGGAACTGCCTGAGGGGCCCTCAATCCCCCCATGCAGAGCTTTGGTGAGGATGTCAAACAAGCCTGGCCCAGCCCTGATCCCATGGGATCTTCATTCCACTCTGCATTCCAGATCAGGCTTTTTGGAGAACTGGTTTTACTTTTAAAGACAGATCCAAAGAAGGCATTAAGTGCCCCAGCTTTTTCTGCACTTTTGGTCACTGTTTCCAGCTGCATCCAATGAAAGATGGAGATTCTCTTTAGTCCTCCTTTTGCTGATGGTGTATTTTTAGAAACATTTTTATTATCTTTTACAGCAGTAGCCTGATTAAGTTCCAGTTGGGCATTGGCCCTTTTAATTTTTTATCTCTGTGTAATAACCTCGTAACATCCCTATTGTCCTCTTGAGTGGCCTGATCCTTCTTCCAAATGTGACAAACTTTCCTTTTTAACCTGAGTTCTGGACCCAGCTCTCTGTTCAGCCAGGTCAGTCGTCCCCACTCTCTCATCTTTTGGCACGTGAGGACAGTCTGCCTTTAGAATTTCATTTGTGGAGAACATCCAGTGTTCCTGGACTCCTTTGTCCTTCAGGATGGTCTCTCAAAGGATTCTGTCAGCCATTCCCTAACCAGGCCAACATCTTCCCTCCAGAAGCCCAAGGTGGCAATTCCACTGCACCCCTCCTTACTTGGAGAATCAAAACCTCTCTCATTTAATGGTCACTTTGCCCAAGATGGCCTCAAACTCTCCCACCACCCACCAGCCCTTCTCTGCTCCTGAACAACAAATCCAACAGTGCCCACCTTCCCTCGTTGCCTCACTCACCAGCTGTGTCAGGAACTTCTCTGCCACATACTCCAGGAACCTCCTAGACTGTTTTTCTCTGCTGTGTTGAATTTCCAGCAGTCACATGGTCATTTCATCTTACCCTCCATCCTGGCTGGGCGTTCTGTAGCAGATTCCCACCACATCTGCCTTGTTGGCCTTTTCCCTGATTCCTGTGCACAGACCATCAGCCCTGTTGGCTTCCAGCCCTTCCTCTTTGTTGCCCAGGCTACATTCATTGGTGTAGACCATTTCCAGATGTTTCCGTGGCTTTTAAGACGTCAATAACCCTTGTGTGTTTGACACCACGTGGATCTCCATCCCCTGCCTTCACTGAGACACCAGACTAAAGGACTTCACTGGCACAACAAGACACCTCTGGAGGCAGAGCCCTGCAGAATCCTCTTCGAAGCATTTTTAGATTTAATTGCTGATAATTATTGTTTCGGTATGATTTCAACCCACTTTGTACCCACAGTACAGTTTTATTTAGATGCTTTTAGATTATTTATTAGGATGTCTTCCTAGATAAAGTCAAAAGCTTTACTGAATTTGATTTTAATGAAGCCTACTATCTCCATCCACATGAGGTCTGTTTCTCTGTCAGAGACAGAAATTAGGTTGTTTAGACATGATTTGCTCTTCATGTCAATTCCCTGGATTTGCCACCTGGTTGCAGAGGACCTCTTTACAGAAGAGTGAAGCAAAAAGACATTGAGTAGTGCCACCTGACAATATCTTTCTCTCCCCATGGAGTAGCAAACCAAGACTTCCCTTTTGTGGGGTTTTGTAGGGTTTTTGTTAGGGTCTTTTCTGTATGGAGGAAATGTGTCATTTTAGTTATTCTCCTTTCCTATTGGCATCACCCTTTTCTGCTTTATATTTTTTGGTCCTGTGTGTTCACAATGTTCTTTTGTGTTTGTCTTTGCAACTAGACCTATTTTTTACCTCCTGCATGGGTTTTTCCCATGTTCTTCATAAAAATGCAGCAGTTGTGGTGCAAACAGATTTGTCTCCTGCATTTTCTCTTCCTCCTCAATTTTGGAGCAAGGACTTCTTGTGTTGTTAGTATTGTCTGGTCTCCTTTTTTTCTGTCAGCTTGTCACCCCTGGGATATCACCTCCCCATTGCATTTACTGATGATTCTCTTCTTGAATTCTTGTGGGATTTTTTTTTTGGAGGTGTTTTCTGCACTCTTTCTCTGAGATAGATAAAATTACATTTCTTCCCTGTCAGCAAAGAATTAAGTGCATTGGTTTTAACAGTGAGACTAATTCATCATCAAACAGACCAACTCTTACCATGATCAGAATTTTCCATCTCTTTCAAAACACAGTTTCACTGGGGAAATGTAGGCCAAATGCAGAAAGTATGGTGTCTCCTCACTTTTAAAAATCTGTATTTGTGAAAAGTTTACACAGATATTTTCTGGTCATTTCACAAGAAAAAAAGCAGCAGAGGCAGTAGTAGAACCAAATCCCTGTGGCCTGCCGCAGTGTGAAAACCATGGATTCATCCATCATTGCTCTCTAAATTACATTTTTGTCACTTAAGAGAATGTAGACTTCCCTGCATTTGAAGGAAATTGTAGATTCACTGAACTATTACCCAAAAGCAAGTAGTCCACAGACTGATAGGGAACTCTGATGGTCTGATATGGGAAGAGTCTCCTTTGGAACCTGATGCAGCAAAATCCATCAAAGGTAATTCAGAAGTTGCTTTAAATTTTGCAGGTAAAGCATGGATTGTGGGGCAAGATAAATGTCCAAATCCCTTTTAGAACCTTCGCAAAGAACACAGATGATAGTTTGTTAAATCTATGCTGCATGTTTAATACATCTGTTCTGTTGTTTGGGTAGAGAAAACCCATGTGCTTCGTTGTGAGGGCTTACATGGACCCATGTCTCTGTTTTTGCTTTCTTATCTTTACTGAAATCAAACCAGACGGCACTAATCCTTCAAACAAATTATAATTTATTTCTCCATGTTCAAGGTACGGGGATTCCTTGGTTTCCCTCACGCTGACGAATTCGATGATTTTAATTGAAAAAGGAATGGTTTAAGCATAAGACACAACTAAATAGATGCCTGCTATAGTTACCACATTGGTATGCTCCCTTTGGTCTGGTCTGAGCACACATTTCCTCCACTGAAGTCAGTGCTGCCCATACAATCTGATTTCTATACCCCTTCCTACATTCTGTCAGTGTCTGCAGAATCTGGGCCTATGTCCCCTTTCTGACCTCATGCTGATGTAATTCTGCTGATTTTCAATGGAATTACATCGGTGTTAAATCGCCAGCTTTATTTGGGTTGTTCGCTGGGATCCGTGCAGAACGGGTCATTTAAAAGGTCATGCATTCTTCTTGTATGAAAACAGTGAGTGTTTTTGGGGGAAAAAAAAAAAAGAAAATTTCTTTTTTCTTCCACATTTTATCGGTCTAACACCTTCTTTTTGGGTGTCGCAACAATATAAATAAATGTTGCTATTCTTGGGACCAGCTACTAGACAAACTTAATTTCTTCTGAGAGTTTTTGAAACACTGCATTTTCCTATGTGTCACTTCCAGAGAGGGAAAAGGATTGGAGACATTTGCAGAAGAGGGAGCATTCCAAAATGCTCATCACCGGCCTGCATTTCTCTTCTGTGGAGCAAAAATTAAATTCTCATGAGCTTCAGTGGGACCCAGTGGACTGTGCCTCCTCTTCTAATCACTGTGGCTGAAGGAACAATTATCTGTGGTGCAGGGGATGATATCCATGAGTTTGTACACTTGCATGAGAGAAACCTGGACCATTGCACCCACCTAAGTGTTGCTCCCAACATTTCTGGGGCTGTAATGGTTATTTGAAGCTGTAGCTTGGCACTGATTTTTCTTTGAGGGAGGCATACCATGCTAAATGTGTTACAAATCAATGGATCTGTATTTTTGCAGGAGGTTTTGCTGGTGTGTTGGTACCCAGTGCCAGAAAATACAGGACCTTTGCTGTGTCTCAACCACCTGGGCCTGAAACTCTGTGGCAACATCTGAAAAACACAATTTCTTATATTCCTACTAAGGATTAATGCTGTATGTCCAGTATTATTTTATTGGGCTTGTTTGTTAGTTCTTCCAAGGTTAGGAATGGGCAGAGCAGACTGATGTGGTTTCTAATGTCTCAAGTAACAGAACCCTTCTTTCCCCTTCTTGTGTGGCTACTATTGTCAATTTAACTGCTCTTATGACACAACTTGAGTTTTTGATTCATATTCTTCTTCCTTGTCCTAGTTTTGGGCCAAACTTGAGAGAATTCACTGGTTTGCTGTAAAATAACCCCAAAACAAACCAGAAAACAGACAATAAACTCAGGCTAAAAAGAAGAATGCCCCCAAAGCAATGAATAATTTCTGCATCCCCTCAGTGCCAAGGATTGGAATGTGTCTACAGGACAATGTCCCTGGAACGTGGGGACTCAAGGAATTGCATTAGGGACATACAAAAGCAGTTGAGCTGTGTGCACTGAAGTGACCGGAACGAGGACAAATGGTGTCAATGTAGCTAAAAAGATAATTTAGTGAGTCAATTTTGTTTGGTTGTAGATGGATGCAGTTATTTGAGACATACACTGAAGATGTCAGCAGAGCACCTACAGGGCCTTCCCTACTCCTGCTCACAGATTTTTTGTTGTTTATTTGATTACAGTGCTGCTGATCTCCAGTGCTGAGAGAGGACCAGCAAGAAATTAACAGAAGATTTACCCTTCCATCAGGAAACGAACCCAAAGGAGGAGAGCTAAAGCTGGCCAGACTTTGAGTGAATCACTTGATGGTCTGCCTCCCAGAATGACTCCTCTCAGGAGCACAGCATTCCCTACAAGCATGGATTGGTGCCCCCAGGAAGGACATTTGCCTGACCTAACTCTCACACTTGTCAAGAACCTCCAGCTGCCCAACTTTTAAAAGATGAGGCCAAGACTCTGACTCTCAGAGGAGAATCTCTGGCAGACCAGAGGCTCATCTGAAGCTCCTTGCCCTTGGCAGTGGCTTGAGTGGATCAGGGAAGGGCAGGAGGGAGCAGCCTGGCAGGTCTGTTGGTGTCTGATGGTCTCACAGAGAGCATCTGCTTCATGGTTTTGCTGCTCAGTGAGTGATTGCTTCCTGTTGTACAGGGGTTTGGACTCATTGTGATCAAAGGCTGGAAGGGATCTCACAAGGTCATCCCGTGCAATCTCCTGCTCTGATGTCCCAGAAACCTGATCAGAGAGTTTAGGCCCTCTTTTTTTTTTTAAAGTACAGGAAGAAAATTTGGTGCTCTACAGACAAATATGAAGTTCATAGAATCATCTAGTTTGAAGGATTTTCCAGTACACCTATTGTCATGATAGTTGACCAGTCATGATGTAGATTTGATCTAAAATCTATTGTATATAATGCATATCACATCATATGTATTATATTACATTATATTATATTATATTATATTATATTATATTATATTATATTATATTTTTATTTATTTATTAGTCTTATATATATTTTATGTGTATATAAAAAACATTGTTAGAGTACCCTGCTCTTGAAGCATTTTTTCCTCGTGGTGCCTTCTGGAAAGAAATTTCGCTGTTAAAGTTCTTTGCTATTCAGTATCAAATTAACTTACTGTGGAGCTGCCCTGCCACTCACTGCATGATTTAGAGCTTTTAGAAGCTCATGTTATCACTGTGTATTGAGTTAATTGTGGTCTGCTCCAGCTAGACTCCATAATGTAGGTGGCTTCTTTGCATTACTTCAGCTGTCCTTCCAAAATATTTAGATGGAGAACTAAAGATAATTTTTCCTTACAAATGCCTAACTCAAGGAGACTACGATGAAACTTCCTCCATTAAGACAGCAAGGAATTTCCCTGGCATATGTACATAATTTGGATTTTACTCTTGGATGGGTTTTTTTGCTTCTGCTGAGCTTGAAAGTTCATTAGAGCGAGGATTGTCTCTTTCAGGTCTGTTAGCACAGTGAAGCCATGCTTTATGAATGCAGAAAGACATCATCCAGTCCTAGATGGCATGGCCCAGCGTGCTGCTCATCAGCCCATCTGATTGCCAGGTGATTGCTTGCTGGATTGGTAATCTGACTGTGACAACATGACAAAACATGAGGTTTGTGTGGCTGAGCTTCGTGAGGAATTTTTGTTGCTGTAAATTTCATCCTGAGTATCTCTGGGCTTCTTGGAAAGGTTTAGGTAGCAAAGTAGACATCAGTCAGTTCCCACCCTGCCTCTTCTAGGACCTGCCATGAAGCTCCTAACAATCACTGTGTTCTCTATTTTAAACAAAAGCTGTGTCCTGTAGTTCCTTACACTTGGCTGTCCTGATTTGTTGTTATTAAAGAATGTATCACAACCACTTCTTCTCCTACTTCTTTTTTTTTTTTTTTTTTTTTGCCTTGGGTTGCACTTTCTCTCTTGATTAAACATGATGTTTTTTGCTTATGTTCATTTTCTGACCTCTCCTAGCTTCTGATCATGTCCCTGCTGAGTCTATGCCTCTATTATCATACTCTGTAATGCTGTGGACACCTGCTAAGACTGAAAAAAAAAAGCACCATTTTTCAGCTGAAACAATTCCCTAGCAGACTGTGATTCCAAGAGTTAAGCCGTGGAATTTGAATTTTTCCCACTGGGTGTTTAAAGTGCTCAGCACAAGTAACTTGCTGTCTAAGCTAACCTGTCAATACTGAGGCATGTCAGCTGACATTTGAGCAGCTTTCTCTCCAACTGGTTTGTTAGGTTTAAAATAATGCTGTCTTTCTTCAGAACTGAGGGATCCAGGCAGACCCAGATTTGTTCATATTCCTTATAGAATGATAGCAATGGTTTGGTTTGAAAGGGACCACAGGGATCACCTGGTTCCAACCCTCCCTGCCATGGACACCTTCCACCAGGCAAGGTGTTAACTTCCAGTGAGAGACAACTCAGAACCGCATTTTAAGAAGCTGAATGGACATTTTTTTGGAAACTGGACATTATCTTATTTAGGTATGATTAAAACACTGATTTAGGTTAGGCAGGAGGATTAAAAAGCTTCTCAGGAATTCTTCCCAGCCCTATTTTCTCTTCTAGCCCCTTTCACATTATTTGAAAAATTTTTTTATCCAATTCCTGTTTATCAAAGGGCTTGCATCTGTGCCTATATAAAATGTGTTTCTCCCTTTTCATTTATGCTCATTTGATCTTTGAAAGTGATAGTCACATTCTTACAGTCTCATATGTGACTGCTTACATTTAGGTGTCCCAAAATCAGTTCTCTCTCAAAAATTAGTCCTATGGGTAAAGAATTCAGCCCAGTTTTCATGGTTTGTTTTTTTTTTCCTGATTCATTATTAGTAATTTTCCATTCCAAACACTTCACTTCTACAAATCATTTTAGCTGAACTACACAGGGTAAAACATTCTAAGGATTTCTGCACAGCACTTTGATATGGAAGGCACAGCTGTAACTGCAAGATTTGCTCAAGCTGAAGAATTGTGACATGAAATTTTAGTATTTTTTTCACCAGGTTATCTAAATCAGATGAGGAGGTGGGCATTTAGAAATGTGATTGCAACTCAACAGCAAGTTCATCTCCAGAATAGAAAAAGGTCACCTATTTATTCATGCTTTATATCCCAAATCATCTATATAAAGAGTCAAAAACCAAACCAAACCAAACCAAACAAAGAAACCCAACTGCATTAGTTTACATTTAAGACTGGAGATCAAAATATTAGGTTTTCCAGGCTCTACACATTCTGTCCAGTGTTCCAGCCCCTGAAGGAGCTTTGAATGCAGTGAAATTAGACCTTCTAAAGCAGAACAGAAGACTTCCACAATTTAATTTCCTATGAAGTACTGTGATACCTTTTTGGTATTTGTGCTGTATAATGATTTCATTATATTTTGATTTCAAAAGACAGACTTATTTCCCAGAAACTGGAAGTATCTAGAATATCACACACAGCTGCAAGGCTAGCTCTCCTTTCCTTTACCCCTAAACCAAAGCCAGCTTCCTCTGGATTGTCAGTTTCAGCACAATTTTGCTCCGTATTTTTTGTTTATAATTTCCTTGCTTTCATTATCTTAATACCTTTGGGGAACTAATTTTATCGTGGAAAATGAGACATAGGGATTGGACAAAATAGAGAAAAATCATCAATTAAATGGGAAAATATGGAATAAAACCATAACTATAAAACATTGTAGCATCTTTGTCTGAAAGCTTGGCAACATTGGACTTATATACAGTGCTCCTTTGCTGATGTGACTTTATTCCTACTTTCTGTTTTTCCTTGAAAAATAGACAGAATGAGAAAAAACAATTAGCTGCAGACCTGTAAGTAGTAAGTAATTAGGTTAAATTTTACTCTTGATATGTACTACAGAGCCTCACAGAGGAATTGAACCATGAAACTGAACTGCATGTCCATAGTGAGCTCCTTTCTGAAGACAGTCTATCTTTTTTTATTTTTTTTTTAATATTGTTATCACTGAAAATTTCCATATGTCTTATCTACACAGAATTCTTGAAAGGACGTTTATAGACATCCTCTGGGATAGGGGACATGTCAGATTGACATTAAATACCCTGTTGCAAAAAGCTCAGCGGTTAAAATATATCGAAGCAGGTGGCAGAGCTCTCACTACACCAAACAGAAAACAAGGAATTTTTTTTCCTTCCTGCTTTGAAAGGGGCAGAGAAGATCCTGTTCTCCCCACTGATGCTCCTGCTCGTGCTGAAGCCCTGTGTCAATCCCTCCACCCTTCGGAAGCCTGAACCGCGTCATCTCTGATTGGATATTATCATCACTAATTTGAGATCATAACTGAGCAGTGTGCTTTCAGGGCTGACACAAAACATTTGGAGCCCATATGGGAGAGCCTCTCTTGCCTCACGGTGCTCTATAAAAACCAACACGAGCTTCCTAAAGCAGAGCAGCAGAAGCCTGGGGATGCAGCACAACATTTCCATCCTTCAGAGCTAGTCAACCCGCCATAAAGACCCTGCCCACTTCTCATCTGTGCTGCCCTGCCCTGTGCTGAGCTCGTGGATCATCTCTGTCTGTGTTCACTGTTACTGGCCCCCAAAGGTGTGTTTGCTAAAAACAGCAGTGGAGACAGTTGACTGGAGGAAACTGAACGTCCTACATGCTGACCTGTACTCCAGATCTCCTTTTTTTGTTTCTATAGATAGCAATATTCTGTATTTTTGCTCATAAATAGCAGGTTCTAGTAAAATAAAGATTACTTTTCAGTAAAATAAAGATTATTTATCACTTTGAGTTCCTTTGGGTTTTTCCTGGGATAAACATATCTCTTTTTTCAACAGCTAATTTTTTTTTTTTAAGTGCAATAATAATGAAAAAGGATGCAAATAATTTTTCTAGCCTTTAAATAAAAAGAGAGCTGTATTTCAGTTACCATACCTTTGGGGTAAACATTCGAATGAAATTTAAACATGCAATTTTACAGGAAATTTTTTCTTTACATACTCAATTATATGTTCTCTACTAAACAAAATTTTGACTTCACCTCCACAGTCAATTTGGTCTTCCAGAGTGTTAGTCAATAGAATAAAAATAAGCAAGACATCTGTATATTTGTATGAGATAAAGCAAGCTGGTGAACAAAACCCAGTAGTCTAAGTGATACACCCTGCATTACTTTTGGTTCTTTCACCAGCTGCCTTTACAAATTAAGTGGAAAACTCTGCCATCCTGACACCCTGGCGTTTTTGCATTCACTTTGCAAAGGTGTAGATAACAGTGGGTGCACAGCAAATGAGAATGGTGGTTGCATGGCTTCTCCATGTTCTTGTGTTTTACCGGAGTATCAGGCTGGGTGGACACATTAAAATAAAACACAAGGCATGTTTAGATTAAATTTGCCTCTATCATGAATCCCAGCCCTGCCGTTATCACCTCCCAGAAGGATGCTGCTTTATCAGTCTCTCATTAAACGTGAGCAGTTATTCCGTGTCTCCCCATTACTGCCTACATTTTAATTTTCCATATTCCCCTTGCGCTGCAGACAACTCGTGGGCTACATGCCTGTGCACGGTGGCATTTCCTGATCTTGCAGCCTGATCTGCTGGCCCACAGAGCATCCCTTGATTTGTGGCTGCACATTACCTCCAGCCTCACTCACTCATTCTCTCAATTTGGAGAGGAGAGCGATGATTTTATGCAACTTAAAGCTGTTTCAGCGGGGATGCGTTTGCTCCAGCAAGCTGTGGGTTATAATGACAGCTGACCCCTGCACGTTGCAGGAGGCCTCCCCCTGGATGAATCCCATTCTCTGGATTGGCAGTTTTCCTCCTTTGGCACAAAGTGCTGGCATACAGGATTCGCTGTTGCGCTGATAATTTAGTAAACAGCGAAATTAAATCTTCTGACAGTCTCCTGCAGGAATTTCATTAACTGTAGGCCTGATTGTAGAACTTCATTGCAACTACAGCACAGGGATGCTGTTTAGCCGCCCTGTGGAAAACATGCTCTCCACTTCCTTCCCTAGTAGGATGGTCTCTTCTCCACTGGTTTGCCTGTGCTTCCCATCTCTTTGGCAGGGGGTGTTTGTTTTTCCCAGGACTTTGAACTCCTAAGTGCTTTTGAACAGATAACAAGAATTGAGTATTTATCCTCCATGTGTGTGTGGTAGAAGGGCACTCTTCACCATCATGGTGCACTGAAATGTGTGCAGGGAATTCAGATATGTCTGGCTGTGTAATAGTAAGTCATGTTTTGCAAACCATAACTAGCTTGGTACGAGTGAAACAGTTTCAGGAGCTTTAGATCCACCAAAAGGAAAAGCCCAACTGGAAAGAATCCCTTGAAAACTCAACCAATGATGGGAAAAAGCAAAAAACAAAGAAAGTCAGGAATGAGTTCCACAGCACTGCTAAAATGCTTATGGCTGGTGGGGAGAAAGCTATGAAACAATAAGGAAATTGTTAGGTTTGTAAGGCAGGAGTAGAATCAAAGGAGGGATATTTGTCATGGCCTGAAAAGGCAGGGTATTGTCAATGGTGGTTTGGGAGAGGCTGCATTGTACGTGAATATTCAGGAAATGTTCCGAGACAGATTTTAAGATTTCAGAGAAGAGAGCAATCAGTGTGGTTAATCTGGGCATAATCCATGTGGAGGCTGTGGTTTAAAATATGAAGATTGCCAAGAATAGGATCTGCAATCTGCGGCAGTGGAAAAAGTAGGCTTACCTCTGAGAGGGGACTGCATAGTGGAGGGTGTGTCTCTAAGAGGCTGAGAAAAAAGAGGTGAGAGCAAACAATATAATAACCCTTTATGATACCACCAATTACTGCATGGGAAGAGTCAGGGAAACTGTAAATGAGATCCTCACTAGCCTGAGGTGCAAGAGGAATAACGGCTGTATCAGGAAAAGAACCAGCTTTGTTGAGGAGTGAACATATATCAAGGGAAATAAAACTTTAGGGAAGCTCCTTTGGAAAAAAAAATTAACAAATTAATGATAAAAAATGTATGATTTCCCCTTTTAAAATCACTTGTGAAAAGCAGAAGTGATTTAAACCTATATTTGGACCTACAGACAAATGTCTTTGCAGCACCACATCATGGATCTTCAGCCTGGTGCTTCTCTGATCACACTGGTTGGGGTGAACTGTGTTTTTCACCCTGCAGCCACTGTTTTCAAAGAGTAGAAAGAGGCTGGAGTGGAGCAGAGGCAAGCTGTCCTGTGTTATAGGGCAATGTTCTAAGATGTCCCATGAAATGAGACCTCTGACCTTTCCCTGTTATGGGATCTCAGCAAGGTGAAGCTCAGCCTGGCCTTGTATTTTCATCTCTTCTGGCAGTGAGGTGTGGGAGTTGGCAAGTCAGCTTGGTTTTTTTCAAGGAGAAAGATCTTCAGCTCCCTTCTGACTTCCAGGCAGCAAAGATGCCAAGGAAGAGCCTAAACGCTTAAAATGAACAAGTGGTTTTGCTGTTCAAGACATGACCGTGGCCTAAAGAATGTTCATGTGGGTCCAGAGGCACAAAAACTGAGATTCCTTGCTAGAGATTCCTGCTGAGAACATTCCTGAGCTGATTCAGCTGCAAATGCCAGCACACTAATTTCACCTGTGGAGACAAAAACAGCCAATCATGACTGTGGTCATATCAGTCCCTTGGGCTGTGGGACTTGAAAACCTTCTTCAGCCATGTGGGCCAAGGATGCTCCAGGCTGCCTTTGACACCTTTTTCTTCTACAGCCTCCTCCAGGTGCAATGTCATCAAAGAATAAGGAAAATATTTTGTGCTTTGTTCACTCACTGATCATGACTACACCCTGAAGCTACTGAATTGTGCTGGACTTGTTTCAGTGCCAGAGCTCCTTTGTTGACCTGGATTCATGAGATGCTTTGAGACTGAGACTACCACCCTGTGCCAATCCACAAAGTGAACAGGCATTTTGTCCCCAGATTATCAGGGTCAATCCACACAGGTAGTCAGGGAGGCTGACCAAATTCTTTGTCATTTTTTCTCTACCAAGGCAGAGTCTGGTAGGGACTGACTGGTCCCTTTCAAACTTAGCTGAAAGCCAGATTTCCTGCATGAATTGGTCTGAAACCCTCAGTTAAAGAAGGTTCATACTTCAAGGGACAAATCAAATGAGATATATTAAAATAAAAACCAGCAGGTAAATATACTTTTAAAACCCTTTTGAGAAGTTTGTAGAAGTTCAAAAGGGAATTAATGAAACTAGAATTTGGTGTTTGTACCAAACCCTTCACTTGCAATGTCTTATCCACCTTCTTTCTCTGTGGGCATTGGGAAAATCTCAGCTGTGTGTGGTCTCCAGTACATATGGGAGACATAGCTGGAGCTTAAACTGTCTGTGTTTGTAGCTGCATTTAGTGTCTTTGGCACAGATTTGCATCACTTTACCACACCATCAGTCTCTTCCCAGTCCTGCGACACCTCCCTGTACCTCTGCAGAAGTTCTCACAGAAACTGCTAGAGCTCAACCTGTTGATCTCTCCCTTTTCTTCCCTGCCCCCTCAACAATTTACCTCCTACAGAATAAAATCTGGCTCACAAATGGAGCCTGGAGTTGAATCAGATGACATAAAGCATCATCTAGAATGTAATGTTACTTTTTATCAGTTTCTGCCACTTAGTTTTCTTCGGGTCAGTCCCTGCTATTACTGCCCACAGGTCCTATTGTTCATTTTTGTAAGGCTTGGATTATCAATAATGACTGAACTATTTTCAACAGTCAGAAGGATCTGATTATTTATAGACTTCTGAAGCCAATTGGAAGCATCCACTTAGTATTACTTGGTCCTATCTGGTATCTTCTTCAAATACACATCAAAAAGAAAAGGTAGTTTTCCTTGAAGTAATAAGAACACTGATAGAACTACCTCCTAAGTACCTGCTAGTACTTGGAAACAAGGATTAGTTTACCTCAAATACCATATGCCTAGGAAAAAATGTCATTGCTAAATTTGCTTCTCTTCCCTCAATCAACTGCTCTCTCAGTTCCGGTGAGAATGTTCCTGAATTTCCAGGGCAGTGATTCCCTGTTTCTCAGTGACCCAGTGACATGGGGGAAGCACTGATGCACTGACTAGCCTTGTACCACGTGTATAGGGCATTGCTCTGGTATCTCTGTGAGGTCGGGAGTGTGATCATAAATTAGTAATGATAATTTAGTAATGATAATTGTTGTGATACACTTCAGCTGCTGCTGTTTTCACATGTATTTGAAGGAACGACACCGGGCACATGTGCAGCAGGTTTTGCCTACTCCAAAACAAGGCAGGCAGGGATTTCTGGGGTGCCTTTTTTAGTTTTACAAGTTTCTTCAGAAGTGATTAAGCTCCTCTTTTCGATTTTGGATCCCTCCCCTTACGAAGTGTCATCCAACTTTATTTGATAGCAGCACAGTGAGGAACTGATGCAGAGGAGATGACCTGCAGAAAATGTTAAGGAAAAAAAATCTTTTTACCAGACAACAATTGATATTCCTCCATTCTGACATGTTTTGATAGTAGATGGCTTAAGAGGAAGGCAGGAAGCCAACTTGCAGTACCTAGCAACAAGTTAGTGCTTGGAAGGAATGTGTCCTACCTTTGGAACAGCTGATTTGGGATTTTTTAAAAGTGTGTCTGCACTATAGCTAGACCTTGGGTATTTGGCAGTGACAGTGTGATGAAGTTGCTGGCATCTTTTGTGGCTTGCACGTGTATTATGAGTAGACTTTTTCAACTTCACTCTATGAGGGGTCTGCAGAGATAAAAGCGGGCAATCAATAATTACAGAAGGGGATCCATCAGGGTATGAAGGTGCTTGCTGTGGAAGTGCTGCACTCTTGTAGGAAGCTCATTAGCCTCTGAAAATGTGGGTTTGGTCCCTCTTGCTGCTCTTTCTGATTTTAGCTTGAGATCTGGGTTTCCTCTGTAGTTAGTGACCAAGAAATCACTTCAGCAGTAAGGAAAAAAGGTCTGGTTCCTCTCTGGCACTCCAAAAATTTGCTTCAAAATTATTACATCAAATAGTTTATGATGGTAAGCACCTTTCTACCTTTCATCTTTGGGAGATGCCAGAATTCTTTCCTGCTTCCATTTTACTCTTATTCTTCTCAGTTGTAAAGGAACTCAGTGGCAAGAAATTTCAGTTTTTTCTCCATAAAAAACCACCAGTGAACAGGACAGAATTACCTGTGAATGAAGAGACTTAGAATCACAGAATTATAGAACAGGCTGAGTTGCAAGGGGCCCACAGGACCATCAAGTCTAGCTCCTGGCTCTGCACAGGACCACCCCAAAAAATCACACCATGCTCCGGAGAGTATTTTCCAAAAGCTTCTTGTACTCAAGACAGGCTTGGTGCTGTGACCACATCCCTGGGGAGCCTGTTCTGGTGCCCAACCAATCTCTGGTTGAAAAATTTTTTCCTAATATCTATCTAACACCACTGACAAAACTTCAGGCCATTCCCTGGTCACCACAGAGCACAGATCAGTGCCTGCCCCTCCTGTTCCCCTCATGAGGAAGCTGCAGAGCTGCAGTGAGGCCTCCCCTCGCTCTCCTCCATCTCAACAGACCCAGCGCCCTCAGCTGCTCCTCACGGAGCTTCCCCTCAAGGCCCTGCGCCATCCCCATGGCCTCCTCTGCACACTCCCTGACAGTTCAATGCCTTTTTTGTGTTGTGATACCAGAACTGCACCCAATATTCCAGGTGAGGCCTCCCCGGCCCAGCGCAGAGCAGGACAATCCCTGCCTGGCCCGGGCGGCCATGCTGGGCCTGGTGTCCCCAGGACAGGGATGTCCCTGCTGGCTCCAGGGCACTGCTTGTTCAGATCCAACCTTCTGTCAACCAAATCCCTTTCCATATCATGTTGTCCAGTCTATCATTCCCAGTCTGTCCATATATCCAGAGGAATATGCCCGATCCCAGGTACAGCACGCAATACTATTTTTCTTGATCACTGATTCCCACCCAATAATGAATATGTCTTTTACTCAGAGTTTCCCAAGGCTCTTGGGAGTTTACTCACTGCCAAAATGCTGAATGGCCCTTCAGCTGTGTGTGCATGAACTATGTCTGGGCCTGGGCTTATCCAAGCACCCCAAGGGCTGCAGCCCTTGGAGAAAATAGTGAAATATTGGAGAAAATAATGGAGAAAATATTCTAAATATTTAGAAAAATTCATAAAGATTTTATTTGAAAAAATAAAGGAGAAAATAAGAATAATATTTCTCCAAAATATTGGAGAAAATAATGAAAACAGAACCTATTGGACAGTGGACAAAAAGGCATAGAAGAGTGGCCTCTGTCCAGATTCAAACCCCAAACACTAAGGTGAAGAAAGGATTAGAGGAAAAGCCAGGCAAAAGCCTTGTGCAGACCTTAATTGAGGTTGTATTAGTGCTCCTTGGGGTTGGTATCACACAGCACTGGGAGTTCCTTTAGCATGCTCCACCAGGGACATAAAAACAATTAGTCTCTAGGTTTGATAAGTGTTCACCTCAGCCCTGCTCTGATTAGGCTCTTCCATGATTTTCACAAACCACTGAGGCTCCTGGGGCAACGTGATTGATGCCCAAGGGGCCCTTCCAAAATGAGAGTGAGGTGGGAAACCTTCTGGATGTGAAACCTCAGGCCACTCCTGATGGTTTGGAAAAAGAGCCATGAAAGCTGTTTGAAGGAGCTGCCAGCATCTGCCAGGGGGTGGAAAAGGTGGCAGGAGGAGGCAGGGGGAAGCCTGATGGTCCAAAACAACATATATGATGATCAGCAGGCACCTCCACAGCCACTGGGAAATTTCAGCAGCTTCCTTGGGTGGCAAAGAGGATTTCTGGGGGTCTGCTGTGTGTCTTGAGGTCATGCTGTTACTATTTCTTCTCTCCTCAGGGTTACAGCTAGCCCTGTCAGTCCTTGTGGTGCCTTAAATCTCAGGATATTTCATGACCAGGCCTTGAAATCAGCTCCACTCAGAAATTTACAGGAACATTTGCAAGCTCATTTATTTGTCAAATTGCAGTTTCAAATTGTTAGCAGACTCGTGTCTCCAGCCCACTGCCATTCCAAAGACAAAAAAGGAAGAAAAAAAGAAAAAGAATTGAGAACTGAGAAGTCCAAATATTTTCATTCAACTTTTTTTTTATAATCAAGCATTTTGGGGTAATGTTCTGCTTTAGTATGTAATTAAATCTGAGTTTTCTGAAGCAGAAATTCCACCTTATCCCTAACTTAAAACATCTGATCCTGAATGAAATTCTGCCGACAACCAAGGTTAGTGTGTGTGTGCAGAAAAGAAGAGGAAGTAGGTTTTTAGAAAAAGCAAAGCACCTAAGCATGATTATTAAAAGGAAAGACAAGAAAAAGAATGGTAGTTATTGCCAAGCTCTAGGTGTACCTCTGGTGATGGCTGCCTTGCTTTTTTGAGCAGGTTTTGCCTAGGACCTTCTGAGTAGAGCTTCTGAATTTTCCATACATTTGCATTTGGAGGGGAACTGGCATTACCTCTGCTCATCCCATTGCTGAAAATGGGGCAGAAAAGCCCCATTTCACACCATGGAACAGCCACAATCAGATATGGAGCCAGGTCGCTGAGGCATCGTTTTTCTCTCTCACTGCTGGCCACGTTTCATCGCTGAGGCTGAAAGAATTTGGCTGCAGGGCCCTTGTGGCAGCCACTTGAGGCAGGACATTCCAGTCCTGCACAGCGTGCCCGTGCCTTTGTAAACCTGGTGAGCTGCTGTATTCACCAGCCCCTCAGACTCTCACAGCAGAAGTTGTTAAAAAGTCTGAAATGTAAAGTGCTTCATTGTGAAATCTCTGCTGCAGCCTCTGCAACTTGGAGGGTTATTCTATTTGGTATTGCTAGGGCTCTCACTGTGATATGCTTTAGAATAATGAGACATCAATTCTTAGTCAAGAGGCTATTTAAAAACACTCCTAATTTGATGGGTTGTGCAGATGAATTAGTTCATTCAACACAACTTTTGCCATTTATGCCGGTGGTGGGACAGGTGTTGTGTCTCCTGCCTTTGAGATTCTCCCTTTCTTTCTAGGAATAACTAGTCTGTTAGGCATTGTTCTTTATCAATTGAGCTTTAGTGTTGAGAATTAGGAATAGGTAAACTTCCAGACAAAGAGGGGATTGTTTGGGAATTAGATGGATCAAAATAAAACCTGTTGAACACTGGATGTTTCAAAAATATCTGGGCTTCACCCAGAGTGATGGAGGGCCAAGCCCCAGGGCATTCAGTAATGCCTGTAGGACCACAGCTTTGTCAGTAACTTCTGCTCTAATTCTTTTTCTGCACACAAAACACTACAGGGAAAAAAACATTTCTTCCTTCCCCTTACTCCTAACCCTTCCAAACCTGTAGTGAGAGATTGTCTGACCATTTATTTCGTATTAAAGGGAAGAGATGTTCCCAGGATCCTGGTCAGTGGCCAGGAAAACCCAAAACAACAGAGGCTTTGTAAAGAGAAGAGACTGAGTTCCTCCAGGAACAGAAAAGCAGCTGCTGATGGGACAGCAGGACTTTTTGTTCCTGCATAAGGCTGTCCAGTTAACTGTGCAAAATATAAATTTGATGGCCAGATATGGATCAAATAGAGAACACAGCAGAGTCCCACTTTGCAGCAGCATCCCCAGAGATGCCAGTGTCTGCATGGGTAAGGAGAGCCATATCTTGAGCTGCAGGGTGAAGAGAAGTGCTCATGGTTGCTGCCAAGCTGCATCTGCTCTGCTGTGAAAGGAGGCTTTCATCTCTATGCCTAGTGATCAGGGAAAAAAAAAAAAAAAAAAAAAAAACCAAAACAAAAAAAAGCTTCATTGCTTTTCCCAGAAAGATCACCTTCTCTGGTCCCCTGTGTGGAACAGGTGGTGGATATGGAAGCTTTTGTTGTTTATGGTGAGAAACTAAATCCTCTAAGTGAGTTATTCTGGTGTGTTTTAATTTTGTAAATAGTCTTCCACCCCAGTATCCCAAGAGCATAAGCAGCCACTGACAAATTAGTAAAAGTGTCTCAATTTTGTGCATGGTGATTTGAATTCCAGTATATTTTACAAAAATTTCTCTTCTGCAAGGATTGTGTGGTGGTGTTCAAATGGATGGGGAGTTTTAAGAAAAGTTGGAGGTTAAGCAAAAGAAATGAGATCTGTTAGGTCTTGGAGAAGTGTTGAGCTAAAAGGGCAAAGAACTGAGGTGGAGGAGAAATGCATTTAAGTGTTTTTAGATGGAACACTGTGTCTTCACAGTGGACCCTAAGAATTGAAGGGGGGGGAGAATGGAGAAAGGGGCAAACATTCCACATATACAGAGACCATGCAGCTGTAGCAGGGACTAGGAATTCAAATTATGGAGCCAGGGGAAGATGCCCATGCTCCTATTTGCTCTGTCTGAGTATCCCTTGGGTGGATTTGACTGTAGGAGAGTCCCCCAAAAAATCTCTTAGCATCAGGAGCAGAAGAGATGGAAACCTTGGAAGAGAAGCATGGGTCTGCTCTAGAGCCGGCAAATAAAGCAGGGGAGCATCCAGGTGGAGCATTTTGTGGGCAGGTGGTTCCTCTGGAGAGGTGTGATTAGCTATGACCTTGTGAGTGGTTCATCAAGAGATTTCTGGAGTGGGCTGGGATGTGACTGCTGAAACACAAACTGGACATGCTCTGTCCACACTGGTGGACATGCACATGAGCAAGAATGTCCTGTTTGTGCCATGAATCATTCAGCTGAAAAAAACCCAGATCCCAGTGCTCTAATATGGTGGTGTGAACTCGGAAGCATCCTAAACATCAAGTCATCTCTGAAATGATGGCTTTGGTGGGTAAAGACCTCAGTTGTTCTGCTTGGACAAAAGAACGTTTGTGAACTTCTGTAGGACTCAGAGTTCTGCGCAGGAAAACAGAGATGAAGAACAGAACTCTGCTGCAAATTCACATTATGCTTTCGTTCCACCTAAGCCCCTGGGAGCACAAGGGAGTTTACACTGTTCTGTCAGGAGCCTGAGACCCAGTGAACAACAACAGCTGGACATGTTGGGGCTGATGTCAGCTTCTGGATCATCTCCTTTGGCAGCCTGAGTCACCGCTCTCAAAATGATCCTGTGCACCCTCTGGGTGGAGCACAGGACACTCAGGACTGCAAGGTAAAATGTTCATGGATGGTCCTGGTCCTGTGTCAGAGGGGACCTCTCTGTTTTGTGAAGCCTTTGCTCCCTACATGCCTGGGTGGCAAAGAGTGAGAAGGTTTTTCTCACCTCAGCAATCTGATTTATGTCTTTACCCTATCAATATGTCCCTTAGATAAACCCTGTGCTTACAGGTTTCCATCCAGCTTCACATTTGGCCCCCTGACCACCATAGGAAGGCAAAAATAATGTCAGACATAGCATGGATTGAATGACATGTGAGACCCAAAAAGTCACATTTGGCAGGGCTTGGACCTGGATTGGACTTTTGGACTCCAGCTCACAGCTTACTGAACTACTTCTGTATTCCACTGTGAAGGTGAATCATCCTGAAAAAACCCCAAATAACAAGTTTTGGAGAGCTCTTCCCACCGAGGAAGGTTTTAAGCCATTGTTTATATTTCCAAGTGCCCCAGCCTTGCTGTCCCTGGTGGCACAGCACATAAATGGGACCACAAAATGCTCTGCTCAGCTTATGGTCAGCTTTAAAGAAGAGCTCGATCTCAGCTGCTTAGTGAACACATTTGCTTCTTTCTATTTTTTTGGGTTGGGACATTCACAAGAGGCCCTCAGAGCTGCTCAGGAGAGGGGGATGAGCTCAGCAGAGAGGTGGGTGGGCTCTGGGGCTCAGCAGAAGTTCAGAAGGCTTTGTGCAGGCTCGCTGTGAGCAGCTCCAAGGCAGCCTCTGCTCCCCCTTCAGAGGTGCAATGGGCCAGTGGCTGCAGCAGGCAGTGCCAGCTGAGATGTGCACAGGCTGCAAAAACATCTTCAAAGCATCTCACTCCTTGCCATTGCCAAAAAAAAAAAAAAATTAAAAAACAAAATTAAAGATGCAAAAAAATCATCCATTTGTGAAGGATCCTCACCAAGTATTTATTTACAATGTAAAATTGGTAAAAGGCTGCTTTTTTGCTTTTTTTTTTGCCCACCCCCCTACCCTCTCCCTGTAGCAGACATTGTGTATCAATTGGTTATTCTTCTCACCTATTTCTTTTCCCTCATATTTTATTGTGGGCAGGGGGGTGATGAAGGAGGGGGAGTTGTTGCTATTGTTGCAAGGAAGATTCTGGAATCCGTGAACACAAAGTATTAGTATTTTAAATAATGAGAGAAAATTCCACATGGAAATCTCATCTGGCTGTGGCAGTTTGTGACTGAATGAGAGAAAAGTGCCCTAGAAGCTATTCATTAGGAATTCACTGGAAGCTCTCAAACAAGCCTGGCAGAAGCTGAAATTGAAGTGGTCTCTGACCTAATTTTCTTCTGCATGAAACATCTGCATCAAGGCACTCTTTGATGTATTCCACTTGGCTCTGTCTACAGTATTGTATCACATGGCTTCAGCGTTGCCTCAGTTTTAAAAGACATTTCCAGCCTGTAGAAGGTAATGTGATGTTACTGTTACCCAAACTAATCACTCAATGTGCTCCCGAAATAGAAACAATAGAGGTTCAGACAACGGTGTCTGCTTTGCAGTCGTTGTTGCTGCCTAAGCTCACGGTTTTAAAAAACCTAGATCTGTGATATTCATCTCATGTAATTCATCAACACCAGGAAGGGGAGGGAGAGGGGGGAACTGTGAGCCTTCTGTGTAATAGTATGTCAGAGGACACAATGCTTTACATGTGTGAGCTCTGCATTCCTCCCCGCTCCAGCCATGCAGTTAGTTTAGCACATTGAAAACAAAAGCAGAGAAATGTTGGAGGACGCTATCATAAAACCTCAACAGAAGGAGCTCCTGGTTTTCATTTTGCTGTTTGTTCTCTGCTGATTGACACCCAAAGCTCACGGTGAAAGAAATGTGAGCATGTTTGTGTAGATGCGTGGATGATGTGTGATGTATTTTGAATATATATTTTTTCCCCTCCTTTTCTTGTCTGCACCACAGTACACATTTCAGATCCTCTCTCAAGCTCTTCTCCAAGTGGTGTATAAAACATAGCTGCACAAAGATATTTCTAAATATGTACACACATATATTTTACATATATCTACACAGATAAATGATATGAGGAATTTTTAGGGTCACTTCTTTACTTTGAATGAATAGATCTTAGGCTTCTCCAGAAAGGTTTTCTGCTCAGTCTTACCTAATGGCATGCTGCTGTTTCCCCAACCTTGCTTGTATTATGTGAATAACTGTGGTGTCTTTTGTATTCCACCCCCTGATGAAGAATCCTTTGAAATTCTAAATGACTGTGCTGCAGATTTTAATGTCTGTCTCTTAGAAATAGCCAAGCATTACCCACTCATGGAGCAAGATGCAGCAAGCCTTTTGAAAGTTATTCAGACTGCTTCCTCAGCCTCATGAGTGTGTGCGTGTGTGCGTGTGCATGTGCTATTTAATTCTCTGAATGTATGGCAGGAATACATTATTTCCCTGTGAATCACTTTCTCTCTCCTCCTGTCCATCTACTCCACCCCCCAGATCTCTCCTACTTTTGTTGACACGGGAGAAATAAAGCTAACTGTCTGGGGAGCTTGTACAGGTCTTGTGGGTACAGCGTGAGATGAGTTGGTAGCTTCTCAGTACGGTTCCTTGCAGAGATCAGAAAGAAAAGGCAGCCCTACTGCTACTAATTAGATGCCTCCAGGGTAATCACAGCAGAAAAGTCACGGCCCAGAAGCCTCAAAATAGCCTGCTCCCTGGGGTTATTTTCCCAAGTTTTGGCTGAAACGCATCGGGAAGGCAGAGTGGAAGGAAACAGAGCCCCACTCCTGTCTGGCTTTGCAGCTGGCACATACCTGTGTCCTCTTCCAGATGCTTTTCCTTTAAGACCACGTTTCTTTGCCTCACTGATCTGTGGAGGACTCGTATCTGGTAGCAATGGGTATAATTAATTCCTTATACAAACAGCTGCTCCATCCTGTTGAAATAATGCATTTTGCTGTGCTAGGAGCTGTGCTGCGCACTGTGACAGCCAGCTCCAGCTCTGGTGGACTTCCCTACAGGAGCTCTGTCCTGAGACCAGGGGGGGACAGGCAGAGAGAGGTGAAGGGATGCATCCCAAGGTCACTCTGCAGCAGCCAGGAAGCAAACTCCACCTCATCTCCTGATGGCCAAGCTGCGGCACTTTGAGGTTGGGAACACCCTGTCTCATCTTCTGCAGAAAAGCACCAGGCCAGTCCTCCTCGGTGCCTGTTGCCAGCAATAAATCTCCTTGAACTAATTTTGTAAAGGACAAAACCAACACTGTGCAAAAAAAAAAAAAAAAAAAAAAGAAAAAGAAAAAGAAAAGCACAAAAGACCCTTTGCATGTCTGATGTTTCTGGGAGGGCAGCCCTCTCCCACCAAAGTCTCAGATTACAGCCCCCAAATGTGTTGTTTCAGAGAGCATACTTAAATAAGAAAAGACAAGATCTTCCAGCAAGCACTGGGGTTGATTTACACCTCTGCATGGACATAGTTGGCTGTGGATGGTGCCTGGCAGAAGCTTATCATGCCCACTCTAAAAATAACAATCTCCAATGGGCAAGATCTGCTCACTCAGACCCAGCCTTGGTTCTCAAAGAGTGGCATGACATTCAAAAGTGTCTGAGAGAGCCTTTGGCAGGTGTGTGATGCTGAATAGTCCAGAGAGGTCATGGCAGCAGGGCTTGAAGCAAGTGGCTCCTGCCCATGGTCAAGGTAGTTTTTTTTCCCCAAGTCTGAGAGAAGTGGAGGGATGGAGTTTGGGGTTTGCTCTCTGTTTTTTTCTTTCTCTTTTTGTTTTTTGTTTGTTTGGTTTTTTTTTTTTTTGGTCCCTCACAGATCACTCCTTTCCACTCCCATTTCTACCCCCAAACCCTTGCCTTTTCTCTGGATTTCATGGTGGTGCCAGAGACCTGCCTGGTGTGGGGGATGATCAGACCTACCCAGTGCTCCCCACCCAGCCTCAGGTCCTTAATTAAAGTCATTGTTCTTTCTGGCTGGTTGACCTGAGCTCTGGAGACCCCTGTTTTGCAGAAAGCTCCAGCCTCTTCCACCAGCATGATGCTTCCTCTTTATCCACCCCCTTACATCTGAACCCTGGAAGACAAGCTGGGTTTTGTCTATTCATTTGGCAGATGGTTAGATTCAGATCTTACAGGAACTTAATGCTAGAAATGGAGTGTGTGTATGTTTGTGCTTGTGTGTGGTGGGGAAAGGATCCCAGATAATTTTCTTCCTCTGTGGCCTTATAACTGCTAACAGTTTCACACAATCTCTGGTAGGTAGCAAAAATAAAAAAAAAAAGCTGCCTCCCCCTTCTCTTTTTAATTTCTCCCCCAAGTCTGTGCTGTATATACCAGCAGTGTGGTCTAGGCCAATGCTGAACATTTGTGCCTTGGACAATAGCACAGCCTGGCCTGACTATTATCAGCTGCTGTTTTCTGGTTAGCTTTCCTTTTATTCAAGTGCACAATGCAAGCCTTTATCACCCTTCAGTCATAGTGACTCTTGAGGAATACATCTGGTTTTCTCTTTCAGCAGCTCTGAAAAGGTCAGTCTGTTCATTTCTTATTCGCAGGACACCACATTTTTTTTTCTGAGCTGGAAAGACAGGCCTACACCTTTTCATTCCGTCTCGTACATAATTAGACATGGTGTCGCTCTAGAAACCTACCCTTGAAATCCTCCTGAGTAACTCTTTCAGAGACAGAGGAGACGCGGCAAGGGAGCGAGAGAGCGGGGGGGACCACTTCCATCCGGTCTTAAATCTCTTTGTGTGGTCACAAAAGCACTTCCCCAGCATTGCCAGCCTGGCTTTTCCCTCTTCTTCTCCTTCTTCTCCCTCTCCTTTTTCTTTCCCCCACCCCCCTTTTCCCTTCCTAAGGCGGGCTGGCTCTTTACGGACACACCGTGCATGGCAGAGGCTCTCAAAGGGGGGGAAAAAAACCAAACAAACCCTCAGATTATTTCAGCAAGCAAGGTTGCAGTCGTTTTCCTTTCCACGACATCCCACATTCTTCAGGCAGGCTGTAACACAATAACAAGTGTGCCCAAGAGGACAGAGCGTGCAGCAGCTGGTGTCTGACAAATTATCCTGCTCCAGACAGGCAAATGGTGGCTTGAGCTCCAGCCATCCAAGGGATGTGCGTTTTGGTTTCCCCTCTCTGAGCTGGGTAGGGTGGGCCAAATCCTCTTGGGGTGGGAATCATTGCTGTCTCCTCGGAGCCAGAGGGGTGTCATCCTTGCTGGAGGTCATTTTCCCTTCCCACACGCTGCTTGTGCATTCCAGTGTGAGGAGCACCAGGCGAGGCTGTCACCACAGCCCCTGTGCTGAGGAGGAAAACACTCTGAGGACTTGGACAGTTCTTCTCCCCAGCAGTGGCGGCCAATATCTCCTGGTTGTCTTTGTGCCTGGGCTATTTTTACACGTGTTCATGGCAATCCATCAGTGCAGTTTTCCCCCAGGTTGAAATTCTCCCCTCTCTTGTGCTTGGCAAACACCACAGGACTCACAAACTCAGGTGTGGGGCTTCTTCCCCAGCAGGGGCAATCCCTACACTTGAGGTGTCTTGAATTAACTATGAACCTAGAAATCACAATCACCAGGATTTTTATTGTTTTTTCTTCTTTCTGTTAGGAATTTCTCCAAGCCAGATGTGAACATACCTCGAATCCAAGCCACCACCAGCTTGCTGCAGTGCTCTCAAGGAGGGCAGGAGAAGGAAATGCACAAAGCCAGAGCAGCATCAAAGTGGCTGGTGCAGATGAGTGCAGGAACATCCCATTTCTGCTCCAGCAGTTTCAGGGAAATCTCTCCCTGCACACTTCAGCCCAGAGACATTGCCTTGCCCAAAGGAGAACACAGCAGAGTGAAAGCACAAAATCGACTTTAAAAGAGGAAAATTAATTTTCTAGCACAGTGCATGAGTTAGCTGTGAGACTAGGAGCAGACCTTCCTCCTCCTGCATCTATTTATTGAGTTGCTGGACCATATCTTCTCTAATGGACAGCCCCTCTAGTTAGCTTCACATGGAGGACTTTGATGTACTGTTGCAGTATGGCAGATGTGTTTAAATATCCACCTTTCTTATTTAAGTGAGTTTCATTTTTTAAAGCAAGGGACAGGCCAAAGACAGAGAATTTATTTTCTGGTATTAAATTTCTTGATTGGTTTAGAACTATATATTTTATATATATATATATATATATATATATATATATATATGTATATATATATAAATATTTCAAATTAAAGCCTTCCAAGAGTTTTCAAGATTTACAGTCCTTTAGCAGTGAATAATGGCTTTAGGACACAGAAGGAATATTTTAAATCTTTATTAAACTTTCTATATGATAGCTTCTCCTACTAATACAGTCAGACTTTGGGGTTTATCACAATTTCTATCAAGAATCCTGATTTTCAGGGGTTTAGAACAATGTGGTCTTAAAACCTGCCCACAGCTAAAACACATTTTTGGTCTTATCACACCAGGCTTATAGTAAATTGGAATAGAAATTAGAAAAGTGCAAGAATAGTTCTGTCATTTCTGGTTACTTCTTGTAGAAAGCCATAAAAGTTCAGAGTCTTGGCCAGCTGTAAAAGATAATGTTCCTTTCATCTCAGCATTGCCTATCTGACAATTTATGTTTTTTCATGATGCTGAATTATCACTGCCTGCACATGGGAAACCGCAACGTGGAAAGAAAAGAGACCTGGGCCCTGGCTGAGAGCCTGGGGTGCAGTCACCCTCACCACGCTTTTCTGTCCTGAGAAAAGATGGAAAGCAGCTCCTCCTTGGAAAAACACCTCCCTCTGTAACATCGCATGGCAGCAAGCTCCACAAACTTCACACTGAATGTAGCCATTTCACTGTTTGCTGTGTTAGTGCTTCACCACGCTTATTTCTCTTGATTTTTGTTTTTAGGATGAAGCAAGCTGTGGTGATTCCTTGTTGCAGGAGGTAAAATTACAAAAACCTTTTAAAATATTTTTCTTCTTTTTATTTTTCAAAGTATTTTAGGGTTTTTATTTATTTAGTTAGTTAGTTAGTTTTTTGGGCCAGTGGAGGCATTTGTCTCCAGGTGCAGCTGAAGCAGGAATGACAAAAAATGCAGTAAATTACAAGTATGAGACACACCAGCAGAGGCTGATATAACCACCCATAGCTAAAAGCAATGGATTATTAACATACCTGCCTATCAGTAAAATACTGATGTAATAATTTAAACTTTTATAAAAAAAAAAAAACCTTTCAATCTCTGTTGATGACTTTGCATTAATATTGTTTTCAATTTGGAAGATGTTGCTGCGACCAGCTTGAAAGGTGTAATTAATTTTTTTGAAAAATAACAGCTAGTTCTGTGGTGGTCAAACATGTAGGATCAAAAAGATGCATTTCCACAAGGAGGATGAGCTTTGTTGAGGCTCTGCTAGTCTCAGGACATAAGCAAAAGAAAGTTTATAGTTTCCAATTAACTCTTCTGTCAGAGATGGTCTAACAAATGCATATCTGATTTGGCTCAGAGAATATGTTCTTAGCTTTGAAGTATTTCAAACATAAAGGGAAATTCTAACAGTGGAAATACTTTCTGCTTTTTTCCAACTGCACCTGGCCTGTCTATTTAAACAGATGACTACAACTGGCAAACTTTGTCTACAGCGGGGTCAGTTTGATACTTCTGGAACCCTTTATTCAACGGGACTGCTTTTCCCAAGCAATTTCCAGATTCCATGTCAGCTGGAGATGGGTGATGTCAAACCTGCCAGCATTTCTTAGCAGATGTGAAGTCCCAGTTTTCCACCAGGCCTTCTACACAGACAGACAAGTTTATTCAGACGTGGGCACTGTATTTCCCCTGGCACCCTTGAACAGTTGTAGGCATTTCTGGCTTGGCAGGTGCCTGAGCAAGCCTCACTTGTGGATGAGTAGCCACAGCTCCAAGGCAGAGGTACTTGCCTGAAGCACTCTTTGTGTCTCAGAGAGCCCTCTCTTCCTGTGAGAAGCCTTGGAGAGCTTTTTGAGCATCCTTATTCCCAATATTGCAGAAGGCAGAGCCTTGTCTCTGCCTGTCTCTCTCTGGGAAAATGCATGTAAATGTGGGAAGGAATATGCATTTCCATGTGAAGCCTGTGAATAGGACAATTATTGACTAGCTGGGCAATTTCATCTTGAAATTTAGGCTGACTTCAAGCAGGGACAGGAAATCCTCCCTTTTTGCTCCTGCTCTTGGTGGATTTTCCTTTTGCATATCCTTCAGTGGCACTCCAGAGTTACTCCTTCCACCTCGTGCCTATCCCTCCCCTGAAAATAATGTGTGCATGGACATGTGACATGAAGTTACAGACTACTTCCATCCCACAACCTGATATAAAAGCATCAAAAGGGTTTTCTCTTGGTTTTACTTATTTTTCTTCTCATTCTACAAGTCCTCGTGAGACTGATGCTGAAGTATTTTATTTTCTTTCTTTTCCCCCTCCACAATTATTCATGTGTTACCTTTGTAAATGCTGCTGGATTGCTAATTAAATGCTATTTAGAGTTAAAGATGAATGAGATTTTTGTATAATCCTTTTTTTAAACACCAACATTTTTCCAGTACGCTCACCATCAGAAACATATCTTCATGATTTGTTTCAGAGTACATGGCAAAAAAAGAATTATCTAGAGAGTAGTTTTGATAATTCATCATTCCACAAGTGTGTGGAGCCATCGCCTATGTTTAGGGATATTATTTTTTTATTCTTTTATTGGTATCATATATATAAGGGTACCCACTGCCTGCATAGGTTTGCTGTGCCACTCGGAGAAGTTCAGGGTCCACACATGGATGGGGTTTTAAAAAATGTTTTCTCTGTCCACCAAAAGATGTAAAGTTCACAAAACCACTGACTAGTCTGTGGGAATGCAAAACTTCAGATCCAGTTTCTGGCCTGTCTTGAGGACCCTTTCACAGTCCCCATGAACAGGACAGCAGAGGTTACTCTTTTGTGGTCTATCAACAGAAGAATGCTACTTTTTGGGGCTGACCTCGTGCTCTCCTGTGTACTCCAGAAGATCAGGGACTACAGCATTTTTGTAGATTTTCCTCAGTGACCGTACTCAGAATATGAATGAGGAATTTCACAGTGTTCAGGCCTTTTTTAATTTTTTTTTTCCTCAGAAAACTTCCAGGTCCGCTGCTGTGTGGCAAAAGATGATGAAGTGAGTGAGCCCTCGCTGGTTGTGCTCACAGGAGGAAAGGCTTGAAAACTCAGGATGTGAACCCAAAGCAGCCAGTGTGTTCTTTCTCTATCACTGGAGGCTTGATTCATGACACTGCACCACTTGATGACAACGGTGGTGGCCTCTTTCCACTCCTCTGTGTGTGTCACCCCCAGGCTGCCTTTTGCTACTAGCTGGAATCCTAAAGCTTGTCAGGGCAGGAGATATCTCTTGTGTACACATGTGTGTGGTGCCTGGCAAACAGGACCCCTGCAGGGAGCTCCAGCAGCCCTGCTCTGCAGATGTTATTAGCAGCTCCCTGTGACAAAACACAAAGGGCTGGTCTCGCATCTAGGGATGGGCTCAGATCACGTTTCTGGACTCAAACACAGCTCCAGGGTGTTGAAAATCCAAGCTCAGCTAGGCACAGGATGTCCTTTACACCTGGAAAATCCCAGGATGATGTTGAAACATCTCCTCCCTTGCTGGTGTTGCTACAAGGTGCAGATAACAGTGCTACAGGCTGTGAAAAGCTCAGCAAGAGACTGGAAACTCAGAGTGTGGGGTTTTGTACTCTGAGGGTATAAATTAAACAGTTCTTGTTGCTTCTTTGCAGTTCCTTATGTGTTAATCCAGCCATCCCCTATCAATCTGTGAGGGGGGCTGCTCTCTTAGAGCTCAGCATCATTTGTTTTCCCTATTCCTTGTTCCTATCAGAGGGCAAACACTACTGCTGTCACTTAGAAAAATAGGATTTTGCCTGCTGTGCTTGAGAAATCTTCAGCACCAGTCTGATTGTACAGGCTCCAGGAGCTCCTGTTGTAAGGCTGGGATTCAACTGACTGATCTATAGCTGCAAAGCTTCACTGCTTTACTGCACCAGCATAAAATGGAAATGTTGTAACATTCCCATCTGTGAAGACTTGCCAAAACAGTTTAGTGTTTCAAAAGCTGCGTACTGAACGAAGACAAGATCTCACTACAAGCTGTGGGAGCTGGGAGAGTTTATGAAGCAGAAAGTATGGGCTAAGGGAGAGATCAGACTGGTGATAGTTTACTGGCCTTGCAATTCTTTTAAGAGGCACTAATGGTAGTGGACTGCTACAGTCGAAGTAGACCCAGACTCATTTAAGGCAGTACCATGAAATTGGTTGCAATAAAATTATGCATTAAATGTGCATTATGTTTAATAAGACTGTATTGCACTCCCAATGTTTACTCTGTGCCCATTGAGGCTGATCCAATTTTCTAAAGTTCTCCAATTGGTTCGCTATCAGGTTTTCAGCCAGAAGGTCAAATTTCACTTGCTCTTAGTACATGTCTCCATTACTTTGCTAAGGCATTTACACTCCATATTCATTACCTCTTCTTCTTTTTTATCTATCTCCTGTAACTTGACTGCTCCAAAATACTCCCTGTAGGTGGCATGTTTGACACAAATGAGATCAGTCTTTAATAGATGTCAACCCAAGAACACACACACACACACACACACACACACACGTGTGAACACACACTTGCACGAAAGATGCAAAGAGAAGGAGTAGGGGGGAAGGCTATTTCCAGACCCACATTGGAGGTAATTTTATATTACTTCACTCAAGGTGCACGAGTGACCTCTGTGAAATCATGGGTTTCGGATATGAAACTGGGAAGGTAAGTAGAGAGGCTGGAATATATGTTTAGAGCAGTATGTGATCATGGCTATACCAAACTGGGAGCTGGATTGTTTTAATCAGAGGCAATGATAGTTTTAGTGTTCCAAAAAACACATTATTTCCCAACATCTCAGCAAATTCTGTCAGCACTGAGCTCAATGTGGGTTGCACAGGCGAGGAACCAGCAGGCGAACTTTCTTAGGGCTTTGTGTCTCTTCCTAAATGCTTTAGCAGGAAAATACAAGCCTTCTTGTATTCTGTTCTCCTCTGTCAGGAGATCATGTTGAGAGAATTCAGTGTGCCTAACAAGTCTCAGCCAATAACGTGGCATTCATCACTCCAAAAGGGACTGTCCCTGTTAGCAAAGCTGGCTGGGCTGCCCAGAAGGAGCCATTGTCTGGGACACTGGGTACTCTGCCTTGGCAGGGAGGTCTATGCCTTGCCTTCAGCTTGATTAGGTAGGGAAAATGCAGTGGAGGCCCTAAAAAGTCTTGCCAAAGGCTCAGATAATGAAGCATTTGAATTGGCTGGCTGCAAGGTATGTCCACCCTGCTGTCACCACTGCTTTGTCTCCAGGCTGGTGCAGATGTGCTCAAAGCTATCTGCTGGCACATCTGCACACCCAAAACCTGTCCCAGGGTCTGCTGGGGTGTGCTGGAACGTGGGAGCCTGGACATGAGGCCTTGGTCACCATGGGAGGCCACAGTCACAGCAGCTGATGCTTTTTGCCTTGTCCCTTCTCTTCTCCAGGGACATCTGGGTACCACTGGGACTGTTCCGCACCAACTGCACGCCTCTCCCCACCTGTGTCTCCAGAGGGCACCTCCCTGCATCACCCCAAAGCTCATGGGGGCTAGAGCAGAGGCATCCATTGCTTTTGCCTCTTTAGGTACAGACAGGGTGAAAATTGCTGCCACCTCTGTGCAGGCAGAGCCACATTTTGGTGTCACTCTTCTGCAGACCTCTCAGTTATTATGTGGAGTTATCAGTCTATAGGTTCAGTGTGGGAACCCAGAACATCCCTCTGGCTGTCCAGGATGGCCGGACCCCTGCCAGGGGACTCAGAAGCCCTGGCATGGAGCCCAAAACACCTCTGGGTTTGATTATGACCCGTGGAGCAAATTACCAACCTTAGATGAAGACCAGCAAGCCACAACAGTTTAGGTAGAATAATAGTGAAGTTATCATGGGATGAAAGTAGATTTTGGGGTTTCTAGAATGGGGGTTCAGGAGGCAAGACAGAGGAATCTGGGTGTGTCCAGCCTTTCTCCTTCTTCTTGGCCTCCATCTTCTGCTGTGATGCTGGCACTTTTAGAATGGTTTAGAGTAGAAGCTCACTGTCTAACATAGGTGATAGGTATTGGAAAGTAATTGTAAGCATTGTACATGTAGTTTTTAGTATTGAAAGATAACACCGCCCAGGTGCAGGCAGAGTGCCTGGACTGTCTTGCTGGATGGACCTCGGCAGGGCAGGAGAAAGAATTTTATAGATAAGAAACAATAAACAACCTTGAGACCGAGAAATGAAGAGCCCTGACTCCTTCTTCAAGCGCCAGGCTGGGAAAAGAGACTTTCTAACTTATCTCGGTGTCACTCTGAGCAGCTAGAGATCCCAACAGTTCAGCAGCATCATTTGCTGCTGGGAGAAATACTGATACTCTTTTTTGAGTATAAAATACCTTATTTTCATAAGATGCTGAGCATCTCACCTATTTTATGAAAGCACCCTTGGTGTTGTGAGATGGACACTAAAACCAGTGATCTCCCAAAGGCATTGCTTTCAAAAGTCCTCAGGGAAACTTTGCTACCCACCTCTCAAAAAGGGAATGGTGTTTCCCCAACACCATCTTTCACATGTGGTGACCCTCAAAGAGCATTTGCAAGGCTTTATACATGTAGCTCTGGGCACCAGCCCTCCTGTGGTACTGTTGCTTGGTATTCTGACTCATGACCGGTAGTGAGGAGGACCAAGAGGCTGAGCAAGAGATCTACCTGCCCCGAGCTGCCCCAGCCTCTTGAGTGTGTCTTCAGCCCATTTGTGACACAAGTGGGTCCCCAGTCCCTCCAGATGGCCGAGAATAACCTCTGGCAGAGGACTGGGGCAAACAGCTGAGGCGACGGCTGCCTCAGCTAAATCCATCTGCAGGCATGAGTCAGAGCCCTAAATCCAAGTGCTCCTAGTCCCCACCTGCCTTGCACTTGTCCTTTAATTTTCCCTCAAACACTGAGCAGTGGGCCTGTTTCCTCCTGGCTCTCTCTGTCCAGGCTGTTGTGCAGTGCTCATCTCACCTTGGCTGAGATATCACATTGCTGCAGAAGGCAGTGCTGCTGGTCAGCCAACCCCATCCCTGTCCCAAAGGTCTCACCATGGTCAGGGAGCCCTGAGGAAGAAATGGGACAGCTGTTCCTTTGGCTGCACTGGGAATGCTGGAGGAGATGTGTCTAGTTAAGACTGCACCTCTCAAGGGTCTTCCCACTCTCAGGCAATCAAAGGGTCTTGGCTTCCCCCAGATTTCCTCAGTGCATGTTGTTTTTTTGGATGTAGGTATTTCCCACTCAGGAGGACGTGTTCACAAACACATGTAATTATTTTGCTTGGCTTTTCCTTCGGGATGCAGTTTTCTGCTTCGTCCCAGCTGTTTGTGTTTGGTACTGCTAAATTGAGGCTGAGGTGTTGAGGAACGACTAAACCTCTTTGGTGTCTGATGGTCAGAGACCTACAAAAAAACCGTATAGTTTTGATTTTGATTTTGGTATATTAGATGACATTGCTCAGAACACCAAAGGCAGGCAGCCTCAGCTATCTGGTTTCCATGCACAGGAAAGAACAATCTAATCCTTTTCTCCCTGAAATCAGCAGATGGGATCTCCCTGAACCCAGTCTGCATTGTGTCAGGCTACAGATAAATGCTTGCTATTCTGGTGTTACATTTATTATTATTACTATTACTATTACTATTATTAATACTATTAGTAATACTATTAGTAATATTATTATTAATATTGTTATTAATATTATTATTGTGGCCATCTTTGAAAATATTTTCTTTCTTTTGTCTTTTTCTGATTTGCTTTTGCATCACTGTGTTCCACCAGAAGAGTAGGCGGTGGAACATGTTTGCATGATGGGAGATGGTCCATGCTATTATATTCCATGGTTTACATATAATTTTCTAATTTACATATAGTTGGTAGAAGGCCAGTGTAGTCATGAAAGCACAGTTGATATATACTTTTTGATTAAAAATGCTTTATCAAATAATAGTTGCTCACAGGAAAAAAAAAAAACAAATATAAAAGAATCTGGCCTCCTTTATATCAAATGTAGATTTGGATCTCAATTATTTGTGGTTTGGGGCTATTTAAAATATATATATATATATATAATTTGCCACAAGCATGCCAGTCAACCTTAAATTCTTCCAGTGTCTCGTGCAGGAGAAAGTGAATGTTAACTCCATGGAAAAAAAAGTTTCTTGTGACTTGCATGGAGCCAGATTTACTGTAGGAACCCACAACGTCCTTCAGTGCAACCATCAAAGCAGAGGGAGCAAGACACCAAGACATACAGCCTTCAGTTCAAAGGACAATAAAGCCCTGTTTCAGCACAGGCACACTCATTTCAACCTGAGTCAGTGTGAGGCTGTAATCCAGGAAGGTGCTTACACACATGCCTGCCAGTAAATAAATGCTTAATCCCATTGGAATCAACTGGGCCCCAGCTCAGCTTGAGCTTTCTTTGGTGTGCTGAACTTAAATGTAGGCAGTGAAGGGAAAATTGCTCACAGCACCCTCATCTTTAACGAGCGTGGTGGAAAAAGTTTGCAGTGAAATCAGCAGGATTTCGGCTAATGTGATTAAGCGCTTTTTTTTGCAATCCAGATTTCTTCAGACCCAGGCCCGTGGATGCTGTTCAAAGCCTGCTGAGGGCGATGGGTGCTGGACCAGACCCTGAATGCAACTGGGTTTTCTCACACTCCTGCAACTTCAAAAAAAAAAAAAGGCTAAAAAGATTTGAGAAGGAAAGGGTAATCAAGGGTGTGTTTTATTGCTTCACCACCTTTCAGAAAAACAGCTGGTGAATGAAACAAATGAGGTTATGAGAAAGGAGCTGGTTCCAAACCGATTGTTTTATTTCTCTTCTCCAAACAACCTGCAGGCTGCTAGCTCTGGTTTCTGCTCTCCCCAGAACTAACTGAGATCAGCAGGCTGAGGATCATGTGAAGAGCAAAGATTATGCAGGAATAAGCTGTTCTCTCACTCCTTCCACCCCTGCTTTTTTCTGTGTTCCCTGTTGAAAAATAAGGTTCCTTCTCCTTGTGTTTAAAGGGAAGGATCTTTGTGTCTGATTAAAACTAAATAGAAACTGGAGGACAAGATGTTGTCTGTGGCTCATACCCATATGTCCTATAAACCTCTGGCAAGCATGTGAAGAGTTCTCCAAACTGACAGTGCACACACACCGTCCAAATCTAATTTGAACTGCATGGTACAGCTTCAGCTTTCAATCACACAGCACTTCCTCTAAAACACTGTCTGCAGCTACATTTCCAAATTGGGACATTTTTGAAATTGCTCATCACGCAGCTCCCTCAATAGACCAACATATGTTTCAGCAGAATCAACAGGCTGACAAACTCCAGGCCACTGAGAATTTTATGTATCAGGGA
The DNA here is from genome assembly GCF_051311805.1 of Agelaius phoeniceus. Classification (NCBI taxonomy): domain Eukaryota; kingdom Metazoa; phylum Chordata; class Aves; order Passeriformes; family Icteridae; genus Agelaius; species Agelaius phoeniceus. The sequence continues at coordinate 4,777,304 of NC_135303.1, read as the reverse complement.
GCGCATGTCGCACATGAATCAAAGCGCATGTCATGCTTCAGGACTCGGTGCGTGTACATCTAGAAACATTTTCCAGCAATGGTTATTAATTATTGAGATGCTGTAAACAAGTCACCCTTCCTCACACATCTTGCTTCAGCTCCATGAAGCAACAGAGAGCTCATGCCAAAATGACATAGTCAACCCGGAAAAGGGCTCACCCCACCTGCTTCACTCCGAGCGCTGTGAATGATCTCATTGTGCTTTGGTGGCACATGCTTGTTAAAATTAAGGACTGTTGTCAGTTTTTTGTGGGACTGACATGTGAAACGCTTGGAGAAGCCAAGGGTGGGGGTGGGAGGGTAAGGGAGACCAGTCATCTGCGTGGTACAAAGGAGAGGAGTTCCAGAGGTCTGGGGATCAGTTCCTATTTCCATCTGAGGTTTGGCCCTGTGGCCTCTGCTCAGTGTTTCAGCAGTGAGGACACACTACTCGTGACTGACCTCTGGGAAATGCTCAGAGACAAAGGCTGAGGAGCACTAATAAAAAAAAAAAAAATAAAAAGGCTACAAATAATAAAATTTAAAATTTTCCTTCTGCTGACTAATATGTGTTGTCCTCTGTTTTTTGCAAATGCACAGTTTAACCACCACACAAAAACACCAAGGTAAAAATATGGGCTCCACATGGATTTGGAAAATGATATGTTGTAAACAAAGAGTTGGGAAAAAAGGGACCTGTGAACTGAGGAGTTTTTCTGAGATGGAAACCCATTTCTGCTTCATCATTGCTTGCAACAAAACCATCTTTTACAAAGCTAGCTGGTTTTCTTCACGAAAAGCTTTATTTTGCCTTCAGTTGGGGCTTAATTTTAAGGCAAAATTGTGGTTTTGTTTGTTTTTCTGATGAGAATGGCTCCCAGAACAAGTGGCAAGTAGTGGGGATGGTGAGTTTTCATTTCACTTTCTTCTGGAGGGGCATTATGAAATATTTACTGATGTCTGTCACAGATGGGCCATCAGAGATTGTATCATGAAGAGCAACTCCTCTGCCAGACAGACCTTCTGTCTGAATAGAGCTGAATGCCTTCATTTCCCACACAGTCAAAAAAAAAAGAAAAGTTTGGTGGTTTGTTTTTGGTTTGTTTTTTTTTTTTTTTTAATAGAGGGGATCTATTGGGACAGTGAATTAACATCTGTATTTGGAATTCTGTTGTTATAATTTCATTTCCTGCTGGTGGATGGTCCTTTTGCCATTTTAAAACACAGTGGCTGACCTGAGCTATGCGTCGCAGATCTCAGAAGGTGGAAACTGGAATCTCAAGGCTGGGTTTGGATTCTGTGGTGTTTTAACAAACTCCCACTGCATTGGGAAGTCAATTTTTTTTTTAGGGCTGCAGGGTGTCCAAGTAAGCAGACTAGTTTCCATACACCTCTTGGGGCACATGTGGGGAGAGAACACTTCACTGAGAGGCTTGAAGACTGTATTCCTCCAGTTATGCTGCTGTTATGCCATGTTATTTAGGAAACAGAGGCTCAGCTTCCCTACCTGAAAATTTCAATGTTTATATCAATCTTCTGCTGTAGGAAGTTTGAAATGATGCCATGGAAAAGCTATGGAATAATTACTTTATTTATATATCACATATAAAGAAATAAAAAAAAATTAATGACACCTCCCAAAGGCATTGCCTAATCTACTGACATGTACACACCAACATGCTGAGTTGGATACCCCTAAAACTTTTCCCTCCTCTGACTTTTGTTTCCAGAAATTGTCTTCTGTTACTTGTCTCACTCCACCACGTCAAGGAGGAGACAGAAAATTCCAGGAGGAGGGCTCATCACGAGGATGAGCTCATCTTCCCAAGGTGTTTATCCAACATTTCTTTTTGGTTAGGAAAATTTCTGAGCTGTGCTTGAGAAGGCCAACTCCCTCTCCTTGGGTAGCCTTCTCAAATGTTTGGCTTTTGTTCCTGGCGTGTTACTCCAGGTCAGCTGCAGCAATCTAGAGCAGGTCCTGCTGCTGGTGTGGTGGAGATGAGGCTGAAGAAATGTTTTCCAATGCTGGGGAACAGAATGTCCACAGAATAAATGCTGTTTTCCACGTTCTGAGCAGAGGAAGATGAGAATACCTTGAAGTGTGCAGGGACTTGGAGTCCTTGGGCTTTGGTCTGGGGAAGCTGGCTGGGGTTTGTCTTCCCCAGTGTCCCAGCTGGCACAGCACTGTAGTCACACACAGGGGAATATGTACCCAGCAAAGGAGTCCTTCACATAATGGATATAAATATGATTCTTGGAATTTACCAAACAATAGGCAAGAGTAGTATTCCCAACAGGCTGGAGGGGAGCAGTTAAGTATGAAGGAAACACCTGCAGAAGTGGGTATCCATTGTTTCCTTTTGATGTTTATCACTATGCCTAAATCTGGAAAGAATAGGCTTTTGGCCTTCAAAAACAATTTCCTTCCTAGCCTTTATTGCCTGGAGGAATCTGTCCTTCTCCAGCATTCCTGTTTTGGAGACAGGGAAAATTATCTCCCTGCCTGGGTGAAATTTCATCTCCGGCTCCTCCTCAGGACTGAGCAGGTAACTTTTGTGGATCAGGTCATTCAAAAATGAAGGGCTGTGGTGAGTGACACTGCTGAGGTGTCTCTGGTGGTGGCACATGCTGGCTCTCCAGGACCGTGGGGCAGCAGCAGCACCAGCAGGAAGGCGTGGAGGCAGATGGAGATTGGGACCAGGCCGAGGCTGCCACGCGAAGGTTTCCAGACCAGGCCCTTGACAGGCACAGCCCCATCCTCCAGCATTTCTTTAGCACTCTGGCAGATGAAAACCACCAGGAAAACAAAGGGACAGGCCAATCCTCATGCATTTTTGATCAGCAGAAGGGCCTGACCCCCACAGGGTGCGAGGTCATGGGCAGGCCCTGTCACCTCTGGAGACAGAAAGCATGTCTCCAAAGCCAGCCACCTCTGCAAAGCCCAAAAATGCTCACACAGCTGCAGGAGTCCAGCCCTGCCTGCTCCTCCTGCCCAGTCCCACTGCTGCTCTGCCTGCCTGAGATTTGTCTTCTCTTTATAGCACCTTTTATTATTCTTTTGACAGGCCTTGAATAGTGAGGATGAGGAGGCCGGGGCAGCCGCCCAGTGCTCCCAGTGGTGCTGTTCAACTGCACGGTTGTTTTTTCTCAAGCTGCCAGCTGGTCCTGACACTCTGCTTGTTTTCTCCCCCCTCAGGAGGCATTCTTTTGGTGGAAGCTACCTTGCTGACATTTAAATGGAGCAGGGAGCGCTGCTAGGCTGCCCTCTCCTCCTCTTCCACAGGAACTGTGCTGCCAGCTTTCTCTCTGACTGTGCCCCACCACTCCTCACCTGGTTCCTCTGCATACACAGCACCCCAGATGCTTTTAGCTTCTCTCCCACCCCCTTCTTTATCCAAAATCTTCCTTCTTTCCACTCGTCTGCTTGTATTTCCTCGGGCTTTAAAAACTCTGGAAGGAAAGTCACGATTCTCCTCTCCTTTATGCTGATAGAAACAGGAGCAGGGCAGAAAATAGAGGTAAACAGGGCAAGATACCTCATCAAGGCTCTGCACAGGGCTGTAGCTCTCTCCCTTCTGCCCTTTGAGCCCCTGATGGTTTGTTTAGGCTGCCCCAAATCACAGAAGATGAAACCATATGCACAGTGCATGGCTGACCAGATCTCAGCTCCCCCTGCCTCAACTGGAAATCAGTCACTGCAGTCATCCCATGGTCATTTGTGCCCTGCACTGCATTATTATCTCGGGCACAGTGCTGTGTACATACTTTCTTGATGTCTCACAGGCTTCATAGAGCTTGGCCCAGTGCAAGCCTGTGGCTGTTTACAGTGCTCTTAGTGGATATGGCCAAAGTGAAGCCTTTTTCCAGACAAGGATCACAAAAGCACATAGATTTGGTTGCCATACACCTCCCACTGAGCACCACAGCACACACTTTCCCCCCAGGCTTCAAAATTCCTCTCGTGCTGTTGTTTAAGGTGGTGGAAACCTCAAAGATGTTGAGATAGCCAAGAGGGCACCAATCACACCCACACAGACCAAGAAGGGCTGTGAGAAGAAGGGATGTGGCTGGGAGGCAGGGCCAGAGGTTCATGGCTGGTGCATGTCAGGTGAGTGATAAAGGCCTGTCCTGGTTTGAAAAGACAGGTGTCTGCTAAGGAAGGCAGGAAGGCATTCTCCATTTCCCTTGAAATGGAAAATGTAAACCTCCTCCCTCCAAATTATTATAATTTTGAAATTAAGGGGCTTTCTGGCAAAGACATGGAACAGGAATAACAGTTCTTTATTAGGGAAGAAAAGAAAAGTAAAATAAACAATACAGAAATACAAAACAACACTGACAGAGTCAGAATACCACCTGACACTGTCGGCGATGGAGAGAGAGAGGGAAGACTGCCTTGGTGATCAGAATCCAATTTTATTGTGGAATACAAGGGGTTATAGACTATTTCAGGGAGAATAGTAATGTGTACTACAATGATTGGGTTAAAATCACATACACAAAGTTATGCATATAATAACATCTCTTGCTTGCAGAGTTTAATGGGATTTTCTTTTTCCGGTAAACCCGTTTGATTTCATCTTCTTGCAATCTAGGTCTAATTTTCAAAGTTCTGTTTGCTTTTGCCAAGGCATCCTGTTATCAAATCTCTGATGTTAACCAGGTACAGAGTCCATCATCTGTCTTCTGTCCTCCAACATTCAACAGACACCCTGTTGGTCAGGGGGTTGGTAGCAATCCAATTGAAATGGTGGCTGCCGTCCTCCTGGAGAGGCACACATGGTTCTGTTGAAGCAGTGATCCTGTAGAAGTGATCCTGGTCTTCACCTGGGAATCCAGTGGAAAAGGCAGCTGCTCCTCTGGGAATTTAGTTGGAAAAGCCCTGACTGTGGTGTTCCAAATCTCAGCTTCTATCCAGTTAGGAATGCTTGGCTCCTCCCCCTGGGCAGAGCTTGTCCCAGTGGGATGATGGAATTTTATCAGCCATCCTGTGGCACTCAGTGGCCCATTAACAGAAGATAATTAATAATGAATGGCCCATGAACAGAACAGATCTCCTGGAGGGAGGGTGGGTTGTGGAAGAGGTAAAGAAAACTGCCCAAGTAACAGAAGATAACAGAGCCACACCTCTAACAGATGGTGATAGAATAAACACCCCACCCACATCCTGCAGCCCAGGACAAGGCCATGTTCCTGCTATGGCTTTTCCACCTGGCCTCCCCTGCTGGTCTCCCGCACCACCACAGCACAGCTTTCACTGACCAGAAGTGGATTTATTGATAAACTCAAACCAGAAGAAAGAAATAAGATCTTAATCCCTTTCAAGATCATTAATCTTGCAGGGAATATGCACGGTAGTGAATTAATGTGACACACTGTATATTGGATATATTTGGTATGATGTGTTGGAATGTATTTTATATGTCATGTCTTTGTTTGGTTTTGTTTGTTTGGGTTTTTTTCTGCATGTTCTGGCCCTGGTTAGCACAGTGTTGATGTCACCTTTGATTAGCAGGGTTTAGCAGCCATCAGAAAGCACCAGCCAGACCAGGTCAAAAATGTGCCTCACCCCCCCAGGTTTATTTATAGTAACAGCATAAATCCATACAAGACAGCACAAGACTGTCATCCCATTCAGACTGCAACAACCACCTAAAAACCAAATCCACCTCCCTGCTGCTGTGGCAAATCAGCCTGAGAAGTCTCCAAGGCTCCCTGTCCTCAGCAGGATGTCCAGGAGGTTTTCATGATGCTGCATTTGAGTTTGCACTACACAGCAAGGCAACCAGGAAAACGCACGACACCACCACACCTGGAAGAACAGTTTGGTCAACAACACGAATCTGTAAGTATTTTTGGACTGGCCCTAAATTATTTGCAACTTTTTTCCCCAGCATTTGTCATGTCTGCTCATGGAGTAGATGCCAGCGTGCCACTGTGGCATTTGATGTGTTTGTGCAGCCAGCAGAGTAGGGATCCTTGAAAATTTCAACCTCTGGTGTTTTTAAAGACATACTTACAATTGCCTAAATCTCTTGACATGTGCTGTGGCCTGCCAATGCATCCTTTTAATGTTATTTGTACCAGCATCACCAGCAGACCCCAACCACAGCTGATTCCCACTGAGTGCATCCCTGGATTTATCGCGAGAGAATCCAGCACCAAGGCCTTCATCTAAGGACAGAGATGGGAAAGCTGCTGAGATGTGCCTGGCTCTGCATTTAATGCTGGCCACAGAGCACTGACCTCCTCCTGAGCCTTGAGGTGACAGACATTTTCAATTTCCAAGTGTTGTCTTTGGACCTTTAATTTCTGTAAGTTTGGTTGGGTTTTTTTGTGCTGGAGCCGTTGTCTCTCTTCCTCTCAGTCTCTCTGAGCCTTCTGAGAAGACCTTTAAGTCACTAATTAATGCAGCCACAGGAGCACTTCCCCAAAGCACAGCAGTGCTGGGATTAAAGCAGTGCAGAGCAACTGGAGCAGGGCCTCCTGCATCTACCAGAAGCAAAATAAAAAACCCTTGGGATGCAATAACCTAAAAGGGAAGATGACACAGTTCAGTGGTTGGTCTGCAGGCTGTTCATTTGGCCTTTCCTCAGCCAGATCCAGAGAGCATGACTGAGCTCTGGTTGTGCTTTGCACTCCAGAAGATGCACTGGAAGAAGTGCAGTGGCTTTTTTTTACTGAGGGTGCTACTTGAGAAGAGATGGGCAGATTGCTGTAAATTTTCTTGATGTAGAGAGAGACTGGAACATTGGTCAGGATTCCAAACTTCTGGTGCAAGCGGTGCAAAAGCGACCCAACAATTCTCATTTAACCTCTTCCATCTGAAACTTGCTACCTAACCTGCCTTATTCTCTTTCACCTCTCTCCTACAAACACCTCATCTCCTCCACAGTGTTTCAGCAGATGAAGTTACTCCCTTTCATTCCTACCACTGCCCCAGAAAAACTCCCAAATGGACACAGCCATGCTGACACTGAGCAGCTTTTTTTGGTTTACCCCTCATCCTTTGAGGGTGTGATGTAACAAGAGTAACAGGAACAGTCTTTCTCTTGCTGTCTGTGCTCAGAAGTGACAACAGCACAGGGTCTGTAGCCTCGAGGAATTCTCAGTGAATCAAATCCCTGTGGTCAGAGTTGGGCTGAGAGCTCCAAAGAGCCAGCTGGGCAGAGGCACAGAGCGTCCACTGAGCAGCATTTCTAAATTACACATACAGCATCCATCAGAGACATTTGTTTGTCCTTATGGTGATGATTGGTCAAGTTTCTCTTTGTCACTGGCTCACCACTCTACCTACAGAACATCTGAAGGTTCTAGAAGGACCAAGTTGGTTTTATCCTTCACGTTTTTGCACATTACAACTGTACTTCGTATTAATTTTTGAGCAATTTTTTCTTTATTTTTTAATGTTTCCTAACCCTTGTACCTTACTCCCCTTTTGCCCACTCTCTAGGAACAAAATATAAGCATTTTTATTCACTTAGTGTTTCACAACCAGGGAAAAAAAGATTTTTTTTCCACAATAGACATTAGTGATTGTGTGAAAACTCTTTATTATCCAGATTAATCCACCACTCAAGGTAGTTTTAAGCAAGCCTCAGCTGGCTTCATAATGATTACAATGAAACAGCAGGCCTTGCAAACCTCATAAGAGTTGCAATTAAGGATTCCTGAGAGATACAAGCTGATATTCCTCTGTTGGCTTCTTGGGCATTTCCCCAGATTTATTGGGTTTTATGATCATATACGCAAGCTGTGATTATGCTTTTAAAAAATAAATGGAAGGGATTAAAATTCAAAACGTTGAAAATCCTGGAAATAAATAGTAAAAATGATGAGTGTTCTGGCTTGACTTACAGCAAGCACCAAGGGTTTTCTTCTGCCCCTTAAGCAGGGCACGGTTTAGAAATCTGTGCATGAATCTTCCACGTCTCTGTCTGTGGCTTTACAATGAAATGATACTTGGCCATATTCCAGGTCTCAGGGAGCTCAGCAGTTTTGTGCAGGATGTGTCAAGTTAAGGGAGATTTGGTGGGGGCTGGAAGCTCGGTGGGAGAGGTGACAACAGTTGTTTGAGCCTCTCTTGAGTTGTAAAGCATGGTGCAGATGTGCACAACCCCGCGGTGAAGCAGCACAACTTGGTCTCAGCCAGCTGACTGCGTTTATGGGGTGCTTTGTCAAAGGGAATTGTTCACTGGGCTCCAGACAGAGGAACTGCACCACAAATAAAGCTGAGAGCCCCGGGGGATCTGCACTGGGCGGCAGGAGCTGTGTCCAGGGTCAGTTCTGTGCAGATCCAGCTCTGCGAGGGGAGACTCAGGTGCTGTTCAGGTGTGGCTGTAGCACAGCCTAGGGCAGGCAGATCCATCCACCCCACTTCCACCCATTCCAACCCGATCCAGACTCACTGCTGCTCCTTGTCCAGCCTCACCAGAGTGCTGGCACAGCCCATATTTTGGGTTACATTCATGGGGAAATGGGTCTGATGCCGGGGCGAGCGTCCTTTCCTCATCATTTCAGAACCCCTTTAAGACCTTGGCAAGTGGTTTGCTGCTGGGTGACAGCAGAGGCAGAGTGATTACACCTCCCTCAAAATGCTGAGGGAGGCTTCCAGAACAAGGTTTCCTCAGAAGAGCCATCCTACCTGCTGTATGAACATGCCCAGAGGCAACCCAGCACAGTTATTTTGGGATTTAGAACTGTTAGAATTCAACAGTGAAACCACTTTTCTCTGTTTTAGTCACTTGTCATGGTGACTTTTGTAGGTTATGACAAAATAGGAACATATATTAATGGAAACAAAGAACTTTCACTCTTTTTTTCAAATATAGGGGTTTTTTTTCCTCCTCAGGCAGCAATTTCTACCTGATTACAATATTCACCAGTTTGTAAGTATTTCATTTAATAAAAAAAAAACCCCCTTTTTCAAAAGTTGTTTTAACCAAGCTTTATTGCTCAATGAAACTTAGTTTACAAGGTATGTGACTGGGAGTCATTCTTCAAATCCCAATTAAAATACATATATAGTTTGGTATTTTTTAATTATCTCAATGTAAAGCAAAATGGAGCATTTATAAGTTTCAGATGGATTCCTGAGGGTTTATAACTTTGATCTAAAAATGAAATTGCACTCCTACCATTTTCTTAAGACAAAAACAGAAAGAAAAAAAAAATCAATGAAAACTGAGAAAAACTTTGTGATTTTAAAACTGATTATGGCAGGTATGCAGTAAATTTTGTCCACACATTTTATAAGGATTTTTACTGGCATGGATCCTGGCCATGGCACCACACCAAAATCTATAATCAGTCCACAGGTGCTGATCCATTCCCTTACTCATACTTCACTCTGAAGACTACTGGTAGTCTGTGGCTTCCAGGGCTGGACTCTGCTGTTGTGCCCAATGGTGCAAATCCACAGACAGTTCAATTAAAACCTACAGATATTTTCTTCTGCCAAGAAACAAAACCACCCAAAGCTGCCATCCCTGCTTTCCCTCAGATGCTGTCTCTCAGAGGAGTGGGCTCTGGTGGCACAGTGGGACACAGGGAGCCCCGTGTGCTGCATCTCTTCCCTGTAAAAGACAGAAAAAAAACCCCTGAAAAGCAGGGCTTCACCCACTGAGTGCCAGAAGTGAAGCTGGCAGATGTGATGGATCCAGAGCTGAGCATCAGATGCGTGTGAGGCACTGGCAAGTTTGGGATGAAGCCAGAGCAGCCTGGGTGAGAGAGGGAAAAAAAAATGGAGAGCTGCCTGCTGGACCAAGCACAGGCTCTCCCAGCAGACAGGCAATGAGCATCAGGAGGAAACGCAGCTCATTCAAGATTTTTTAATAGCCAGCTCCCCAACTGGCTGTAATTTTAGCAGGCAGTTTAACTAGGCTGGACTGAGCTTTTTCCAACAAAGCCCTGTTCAAAGAAAGCTGGAGAAATCCCTTTGCCTGCCCAAGGCCAGATGAGAAGCACATTTCTCAAGGAAGCTTTTACAGTGACAAAAATGAGACCCAATGCTGCAATTACCACCTCAAGCACTATGTTTATCCTTCTGTTGGTAGCACACATTTCCCTCCCCTCACAGCCTCCAGTATCTGAATATGCTCTTTTATCATGCATACAGCAGTTTTAACTTTTTGTTCTGATCACATTCCTTTCAGGAGGGAATTTTTGGGAAATAAATATCATTTCAGTCAAGGCTGGACTATGAGATACACGTGTTTTCCCACTTTGCAAGGCTCATTTTATTGCACCATAATCCTGTTTTGGCCGGAGAATGGATCTGTTTCCTCAAGGAAAACTCCTGTTTGGAGTACAGCAGAACCTTCTGAGGACTGCTCAGAGTCTTGATTCAAATTAAATGTCTGAGATCAGCCTCCTGTGGGCCAGAGTGTCCCCTCCTTACCCAGCTTCATTCTGGTGAGCTGGCACACACACTTAAGGCAATCTAGAGGTGAGCAGATTATTACTGTTTTGGTCTTTGCTGTACACCCACAGCAAAGGTGGGAGGAAAAGGCATTTGGTAGAGATGCTTGTCTACAAGTGGAACCAGTGGAAGGGTGCTGGAAGTCTCAGCTGTTTTGCAATGGACAAAAAGTCCATTAAAACTCACAGCCAGCTCATCTTCTGGTCATCATCTCCTCACTTTTGTGGCTCACCTCACAAGCCCAGAAATCTACAGCTTCCCTAGAATGTGACTTGTTTTGTCAGCAGGCCCAAAGCTGGCACCACAAGCCAACATCTAAATCACCACCCCACATCTCCTTGGCACACGTGAATTAAACCCTTCCCCACTGCAAGTTCAATCACGCTGGGGTCTCGGCGCACGCCGATGAGAGCCAGAGAATCCGGGCCAAAGGTGACCAAACTTATTTCCCTGTGCCATGCTGCTCCTCCTCTTTTTCTCACAACAGCCAAGTGCTAGCACATTACATCATCAGGCCTTTGAATTTCCCTGCTCTTGTCATGTTTAAACTCGATTGTCTAACACTCGCCTCTCGCGCCGTTGCCTCCAAGCTCCTGCAGTCAGCAAACCCACTGCTGACAGATGGTGGGGAAAAGTGGGTTGAGCTGGACAGCTTCCAAAAACTATGTCTAGCCACATGATATGTAAAACACAGGCTCTCATTTAAAATCTGGTCCATTTTTGTTTCTGTTGATCTTTTAGAACTATTTTTATTTCGGGGAGAGTTATTTTCTGTTGGGGATCTTTGTTTGTTTGTTTGGGCCAATGACAGGAGCTTACTTTCTGGCTTCTGTGCCCTGCTTTTGGCAGTTTCTGAACTACCAGACAGGAAATTCTCCAAAGTATTGCAGCTGATAATTGGCCCCTTTTGCTGGAGCAGAGATAAATTGGAATATTTTTCCCAGGTCCTTCCCTTCATATGGAGAAACCCACAGTAATGCAAATAAAAATTTTCACCCCAAAAATCCTCAGCAAGGGCCACCGATTGATGAAATCTCTGTCAGCCAACGACCTGACCATTGTAAAGACAGCATCTGGAGTTGCAGCTTATTAGTTCTCTTGGTTTTCTTTTTTTCCCCCCTAAATATTTCCCTCTGAACACCGTAATACTTCAAACAGTTCCCAGTAAAACATCTGAAAAGGCAACATTACTCCAGCAGAAGGATATGACTTTCCATCAGGCCTCGAAAAATATTTATGAGACGATTTTGTATTTATTTACTTATTTGTTGGGAGACATTTTTTTCCTCTCCCAAGTTAAAATTAAGACATGTATCATGAAATGTCACAGCTCATTTTCGTGGAGGACCTAAGGCTAGGAAGGAATGCAAGCATGGTAGAATATTATATTTGCTACACTTTCATGTTTTTAAAAGATCATCTCAACCCTCAAGATGAACATATAAAATAGCAAAAAAAGCCCTGAATACATTACTGATACAGTATCATGTTGGAAAAAAATCTTGAATGATCCCTTAGCATCCTTTTCAGCCGGCTTTATTTTCCACCAGGGACAGGATGTGAAAAGGACAACCCCACTTTTACTTGTTCCTTTGTATCTAATCAGGCATTTGGATTGCCTCAGTGGGAATGGGGACCACAGGTGAAAGCAAATATTGGAAATTTTGTTCCTAAAATTGGAAGTATTGCTCCTAAACAGAAGTGTAATGGGCGAGGCATTTTGTTACATAAATGATCTCTCTTGTGGTGAAAATTGGCATCTACTGTAGGGTTGTGTGCTGCTGTACTGTTAATGATATCAGGCCAAAATAAAGAGTATTAATTAATTCTATTAGAAGATAACACCACTTTCAAGGTTCCTTCCAAAACAGCTGGAATGTGATCCTGGGAACTTTCCTGCACCATCCATGCACAGCAGAAAAGTCCTAACTCCTAATTATGAAATGCCTACATCACATAAAAGCCAAAGCAGATAAGGAAATAATCAGGAGAAAAAAAAAATTGCAGAGATGTATTTCCTTGGGTTTTTATGCAAGTGGTTGGAATGGTGTAATATATAATTTTAAAGATCATTCTCAGTGAATAAAGAGCTTACTTAAATTTTTCTTTAAAAAGAATTCCAAACACCACATTTTTAGTGAAGTTTTTAATGCCTAAGATTCAAATTATGGTGCTTCCATAAAAATGAAAAATAAATTAAAAATTAATATATTTTTCAAAAATGTTGTCATCATGGTTTAGAGAGAAAAAGTGGAAGTCTTTAAGAATTTGGAAAGAAACTCTAAGAATATTTTCAGAAATATTCTTTTCAGAAAATTATAAGACTATTTGGGGACCACAATTGCCCACTCTGTGAATGAATAACAGGTTTATAACATTCACAACTGTCGGCTTCCATATATGCAAAAAACACCATGTCATGAAAAAGAAAAAGCATAATTTTAGAGTTTAAATACATGTAGAACTGTATTGTGCATGCTCTCACATTTAAAGCATTACTGGCCTTGTGTTGGATCCTGAGAAATATTCAAATTGATTGAGAGCTACTTTCAAAGGACTTTCCAAACTTAGAGGAAAAAAAATAAGAAAGAAATGACAATTTGAATCTGCTTTCAAATTGTTAGTATAACCATAGATATGGCACAAGGAAAGTCATAAAGCTGAATATATTTCCTCTGTGAGATGATAAGGTCTGTGTGATAATTCATAGAGACGTACAATAGTAGGATGTATTCAGGGCTTGCAAATAGAAAGAGATATGAACATTTAACTTTTTTTTTTTTTTAATGTTTTGGTACATTTTCCTTCCTAAGTTTACAAAAAGATGCAGATTTATTTATAGTGAATTATATATTTAATATATTGGTGACATTTTGATCCAACAAATACAAGCTCCACAATTACAAGTTCCAGGGTTCTGCTGTAAAGCTGAACTACCAGAGCAAGAAAAGAAATATTGACTTGGGACAAAAACCAGACAAGGACTTCACCTTTCTTTATTTTCCCCCCATCCTTTTTTCCTCTGTACATTTTAGATCCCTCAAATTGTCATCCAGACCTTGTCATTGGCCATAAACACCCTCTGGAGCAGATCAACAGCAGCATTTGACTGTCACGAGTGGTGTTGAATGAAAACCCCTCATTTCCTTGTGCCCCACATCATGGGATTTGTGGCCTTGCTTTGCTTTGCCATGGTTGTGAAACACCAGAAGAAGAAGAGGAGTAAAAAAGGAATAGAAAAGTAGTTGGTGGGTAACCAGAACCAAGAAATGATTCTGTGAGAGGTCAGAAGAGAAAAGACAGGGAGGATGGGAAGGGTAAGGCCAAGAAGCATCTCAGGAAACACACACATTCTCTTTTTATGCGCAGGCATCTGGCACAAGGTGTCAAATGACCTCTCAGAAATAATTTCAGATCAGTCAGAAAAGGGGCACTACAGAGATTGGCTCCACTCTGTCCTTCAGCACCAGCAGATGCAGCACCTGGTGAAATGGATGTGCACAGTCACCCCTGGAAATCATCTCAATTAAGACCTGAAGAACCAGATGGAATTAAGTAATGAAGAAGACAAGGCAGGAGAAAAAAAAAAAAAAGATGCTACAAAGAAAACTCATCTAATATCTAATAAATAAGTAAAGGCTCTGAGATAGGGGCTAGCTAAGGAAAAGCAGGCCCTGATCCAGAAGCACTCTTAAGACACTGTAAATTACTTGAAGCATGGGAGGAGGCAAATACTCAGGAGCTAAAGTGCTTTGCTGGAGCACAGTCTTTGCACATAACAGGATAGCTGGATCCTGAAGATGGTAGGATGTGTTTTTAGTGCAGGAATAGGTTAGCCCTGAACTTTTCCATGTGAGCTAGGTATTATTATCATTTCCTCAGCTTGAAAGCAGTCTGGTCCGTGCTGTGGGAGGTGTCTGAAGGAATTACTCTCCAGCGGGAAGCAGAGGGAGGTTCAGCAGGATCAGAGATCAGCTGCAGGAGAGCAGCAGAAGGGGAAGGCTCATCAGCTTGCCCCAGTCAAGCTGAAGCTTTCAACAGTGCCAGCAGAACTCCTGCCAAGGAGCCAGCCTCCCTGGGAGCCAGGGAGGACAGATCCATCCTGCTGCACAACTGGCCTGGAGTCCCATTTCACAGGGACAGAAAAAGGAGAATTCTTCCAATGGCCTTGCAATTCCTGCAGTATGTTTTCTGATTTCATAGCCGACGGTTCCAGCCCTGATGGCACACTCGGATCCATAATATTTCATGGGAAGCAGGCAGAAACAAATGCACACTTGCCTAGGCACTAATTGCCAGTGAAACAGCATCTCCCACTGATTGCCAGCCCTGTCCCTGGTGTGCCCGTCAGCAGCTCTGCTGCTTCAGGAAACAGACAAAGAGGAAGGCAGGGAGGAAGACACTCCTCAGTGCAGTTTACAGCAATCCATGGTTATGAAACTCCCCCACCAGTGCCAGAAAATCGACTTCAAGCTGGCCCTGTTGATTGCTGAAATGTTGGCAGGGCAATCCCGTTCCCATCGAGAATGAAGAAAGTTTTGCCACAGGCACGGGGAGGAAGATAATGATCTCTTCATAGGAAAAGACATAGCCATAACTTGGTTTTGTGGGGGAGTCCTCTAGGTGCAGAGCCTCCCGAGGCTGGTGCTTACATGGTGGCTGGCTGCTGTAAGAGAAGAGTGGCTGCCATCCCCTGAACCCTTGGTTGTACAGACACTGGAATATGGAAAGTCTGGAGCTCACAGCAAGATGTCCAAACTGGGGAACCCCACTGGCTGCTAAAGCTTTTCACATAATGGGTGAAAAACTGGAGGGGGAAATTTCTGGTTCAAATCCAGTAGCTTTTTTCTGAGAGATTGTTTTTTTTTCCTACCAGACAGTAAATGTAAAAACAAATTTCAGTCTGCTTTGATCCAGGATATTTGATTTGAAGAAAAGCTTTAGCTTAACTTTTTTGATTTCAGAAATCTTTAGGCTGGTTGCCTTCTCCTTGTTGTTGATGATAAATGTTTTGAATGATAGTCAAAACAAAATACCCACCATCTTCTCCATCCTAAACTGTCAAAACAAATTATTTCAGCCTTTTGTTTTGGGGGGACACCAAAACAAAAACAAATAAACAAAAAACCCATACCCATACACACACACACACACACACAAAATGTAATCAAATTGCTGGAACACAATATTGCAACACAAGACACCCCCAAAAAAATCAAATCCTCCCTCATCCCCTTCCCGCGGTCCAAAATTATTAATTGAATTTACGTTCCTGTGACCCAAGATGTAAATATTTGTGGTCACCTGAAATTCCCTAGGGCAAATGCACAACTGGATTAGAGCTCTCCTCTATACCCTGCACTTCCCTCTATCAACCTTTTTTGTGCCTGCTGTGTGGGCTTTACGGGGAGGGTGGACAGTCAAGGAGAGGTGGCCTCTGGAAGGGGGCTGCCCTGCCTTGCTAGCCACCAGCAGCTCCTCTGCCAAGTGACCTGGGGCTGCCAGCCTTGGGACCAGCTCTGCCCTGCCAGCCCTGTCCCCAGCCCGGGTCCAGCCTGCTCTCCAGGCTGGCAGCAGTGGTGGGAAGCAAGATGTTGCCAAAATCATTAAAAGGCAGGAAGAATTGGCTGACAAGTGAGGAGAGGCAGTCTTGGGCAGCTGTTGAAAGAGGGCTTCATCTCTTCCACTGCTTATACCTGGGGAGATTAGGGATAAAGCAGAGAGGAAGGAAAAAGTGTTTTCTTATGCTGTGAGAATTGAAAGCGAGGGGCATCAAAGCAACAGGGGAGTGAAAGCCAAGTTTTCTTGGCAATCATCCCTCAGCTTTAAATTCACTGAGAATTCTCATCCTCAGCATTTGAAGGGCTTATTAATAGTTTTCCTGTAGTTGGATTTAAATCTGCATCCTAGGTTGTCAAGTCTGAATTAAAGAACCAAGTGGAAGAGGAGGAATGTCTCATGATGGGCTCTGAGCCAGCTTGGAGGGGTGCTGGTGGGAGGTTTCAGTGCCTCCAACATGAGCTGGGTCCTTTTGATGTGGGAAGCATCTGCCGAGAGACAAATGGTTGGGCTTGGGATGCCCCTACCTAAAAATATCTGAGCAGTTCACATCAGGGAAGCTGCTCCTTGGTAAATTCGGTTCTCACCTGGATTTGCATCTTGATTTCACCTATTCTGCAACAATTAATGATCGTGTTCCAGCACTAATGATGGCACAGAGAGAGCAGGCAACCAATCACCTGGGATTTTAAATATGTAATAGCAAACATTCCTATATCTGTTGATATGTTGATATATACCATCATTTCTCTTTTCTAGGCATCATCACTGCCAAGTGCCCCTCGTCACAGAGCAAAGTACCTTAAACTGTTCCTTAATTCACAGTAGAAAGACAGCCAGGAACACATTTCTTAACCATCAAAAAGAAAGAGAAAAAAGAAAAAAGAGAGAGAGAAAAAAAAAAAAAAGAAAAGAGAAAATAAAAAGTTGCCCAGTGCCTGAATGTGGCCCCTGCAGACCCATTTATTCAAGCCAGATCGAGTTTGCAGCCCACTTGGTAGAGGGCAGCAGGGCTCTTTGTCCATGGAATCCACCAGGCAGGGAGAAAGGGAATGACCTGTACTTCACACTGCCAGCAGCACCAGGAAAGACGTGGAAAACACTGACGGAGAGAGGCAGTATCCTGTTTTCACTGAGGAGCCAGAACTGTGTTAAGAACTACACTTTGCCTCCCAATCGGGCACGGTGCCAAAGGCTTCTGCAGATAAGGTGTTTGCAAAGTCCTTGGAAAGCCTGGAACAGAGCGGTGGTTCGGGTATGTGATTTAGGATTTTTGTAGAGAAAAGCAGCGAGGCTTCCTGATTACTAAGTCTCATCATTTAAGGTGATTAAAAAAAAAAATTAAAACAAACAAAGACCAAACCCAAAAAACCAAAACAACAACAACCAAAAAAAAAAAAAACAAAACAACAAACCCCAAGCCAAAACCAAACGGAACACAAAACAAACAAAAAAACCACAACAAACCACCTCTGAGCTAAACAACTTTACAAGAAGTAAGGAATGACCCAACATGACCAAAACCACCTTTTTTCTACATCTAGTGAAAAGTCAGTTTCCTTACTGGCTGTCAGAATTTGGGATAAAACTACAAAGCATTGATCCTGCTGGGGGGATGTTCCTGCTTTGGGAAGCAGCGCAGGGAATGCCCATTGACTCAGGTGAACAGCTCATGAAACGACATTTCCTTCTAATCACAGCTGTGCTCCTTTGGAAGACAGAAAAACCTTCTCGTTATGTTTGTGTGTTAGCCCTATGGGCTGGTCGTTCTGGATGCATTTTGGTTAATTCAAAGCCTCAGACTGCCAGGATTCTGCTCCAGCTTTGTAATGTTAGACTTCTCTGACACAGGTGGATGTCAGATCTGACCCGAGTGATGTTCATTGAGCCAACAATTTCCACTCTGCTTTTGCACTCCATTTGAGGGGACCTGGAGCAGTTCAGGGCATGCAGGCTTGCTGAGCACAGAGTAGCATATCTGTTTGATAACATAGCTGCCTTTCAAAAACTCCAGAGAGGGAAAAAAAAAAATAGAAAGGAAAAAAAAATAGACTTCTCCAGATTGCACAGAACTTTCTATTCAATCCAAAACATGCTATCTGAAATTTCAGAGTTTCTGTCATATTTTTCCCAAGCTAAGAAAGGATTGTTAGTTTGTTTTCAATTTGAGATATTTTGGGTTTTTTAAGCGGGGGGGGGCTTAGACTCAGGAGGAACTAATGGATTAATTAATGCCTTTACTTTCTTCTGTGAATCTTTTGGACAATTGTCTCTCCCCAGAACCATGGGGTGTTTGAGGCGGGGCTGCCTAGAGCCACAGCTCAGTGAACTTTTTGTTCATTTGCAGCTCTGGCATGACTCTCACCCATCTTTCTGCTGTTCTCTTCTCCCTCCTCGCTGCTTGCCCAGTTGTGTTATTACAACTGCTTGCAGGCTTAAGGGTAAAACAAACAAAACAAAACACACAAAAGCACCCTCCAAAACCA
Organism: Agelaius phoeniceus; assembly: GCF_051311805.1. NCBI lineage: Eukaryota > Metazoa > Chordata > Aves > Passeriformes > Icteridae > Agelaius > Agelaius phoeniceus. Next base: position 4,758,819 of record NC_135303.1, on the reverse strand, counting down.
AACCAAAAGAAGGGCGTTTTAAATGAGATAATTTTCCTCTTTCAGTTCAGCTGCAACAAACTTGGCTGAGTGGGCAGGAGTGAGAGGTAAAGGACAAACTATGAACAAATTGTCCTTTTTGGAAGAAGCCAGTGCACATCAAATCACAGCCTTGATTTTTTTTGGTTTTTTTTTTTTTTTTCCCCTCCTGTTGGAGCTGTTCAGTTTTTTGCAAGTAGCTCCCAGCGTACGGGGACAAAAAAAGAGAGGGAAGGGCTTTGCAAGCTGGTGAGCAGGAGAAGAAAAGAGGTGCATTTAAGGCTTTACTTGGCAAAACAGCAAAGCAGCCCTTGAACGAAGTCTCCTGTTTCTGAGGAAGGAAGGGAATAACCTCTGGGATTCCTTCCCCTCTTCCCTGTGCCCAAAGAAGGTGGAAATTTGCCATGAGCAGCAAAATAAATATATTAAGGAAAGCAGGAGGCACAGACACACAGGAGGAAGGCAGCATCATGACAATTTCAGCCATGTGCAAGAGCAGGTAGGCAGGCCTGCAAGTCTGTCACCTTCCACCAGTTTCTGATACTTTCTTCTAGGTGACAGAGCAGGCAAAAAGCAAAACTGAGCGAGAGGGATGTGAAGCATGACAAAATTAGAGGAGAAATATGGGGGAGGATATCAGTGAAATGACTGGTTAGGGAATTCGCTAGTTTCTTCTGTCTGAACAGGTAATGTGCAATTCAGGTTGTGGATTTAAAGGAGAACCTATTGGGATAGACTCCTGGAATCACCTGAGGTGAAAGAAACAAAACAAGTGACTGTGCTTGCCCTTGTGTGCTGCAATATCCATGTGCAAAGCACAAATAAACAAATTGCCAAGGACAAAGGATGATTAAGAGAACCTTCCAGCCTTGCCAGTGCTCTCACTGAAAGCTCTCATCACAGAGGTTTTCTGCTTGATAGTAGCAGTGGAAACTCCCAGCTTACGCCCAGGATATTTGGACATCCTGGTTTCCATATGCACTTCAGCTCCTTCTCTCAGCCTCCCTGCAGAAAACCATATTGCTGAACCCTCGGAAAGCGGGGAATTTCTGTTTTGTCTGGATGTTTGAGTGGCCATGGAGAAGGACAAGGAAGCCTTCTGGGAGGACACTTATGAAAGGTTAATTACCCAGTCTGTTCAGTGGAGAAATACTTGGTGTATCTACTCTAACAGACTGCAGCACCGTGAAAAGACCTTCAGAGATTACTGATACCAGAAAAAACAGAACAAGTCAAGGCCAGTGTGGGCGAGCAATATTTTAAAACATATGACACTTTCAATAAGCCTGGTGATTCTGCTGATAGGAAGTGTCTGGTGACGCTGCTGATTGGAAATTTCAGTGGTCCTTGTCCAGCAATGCAGCCTTACTAGGATAATGTTTTTTTAGAATCTATGTGGCATCAAAAAGGAAAAACAAAGAAAAGAAGCTGACTTTACACATCACCAGCAGGGATTCATTTATGAAGAACTGCATCCCCCCCCCCCCCCCCCCAAAACCAGAAAAAATTAACAAATTTACACTTCACTCTCATCAGGATTTTGCTTGCTTGTCCTCAAATGGCATAAACAGATTAATTGAGAGCCCTAGATTCAGTTTTGAATTACTTGAAGCGTATTTCCATATTCTCTTTGGCATTACTGGTGAATACCATAAATACAAAGCTCGATATAACAATATATGTATACAGCTGGCAGTGTAATGCAAAATCAAAAATGTCTGAAAGAATGGTATATTATTACCTCTAATTAATCACTGACATGCTCATGTCAGCAAGTCTCTGTGGCTCAGTGACTGCAAAGCACTGAAGGAGTTAATAAAAGATGCCCTTAGCATCTCTGTGGGAGCTGGCAGAATGCACAGGTAGAAGGACAGCCCAGTTCATGTGGGTTGTTTTGTTTAAACACCTGTCTGACCGACTCTTGGGGCATGATCACAGATTTTCCAGGAAAACTTACAAATAAAAATGTGGGAGAAGCCACACTCACCCACTGGGAGACCTCTTTTCTTTGTGTCTCCTTGTGGCTCCACCTTTGGGGAAGAATGCACCCTTTACTGGCCACCTAAAGGGGAAAAAGTTGCTTGGTGTAATTTGTCAAGGTCCTGATTCACAACGGTTGCCAGACTGGGAATTTTGAGTGGTTTAGGGATTTTTTTTTGTGTGTGTGTTTTTTTTTTTTTGTTTGTTTGTTTGTTTGTTTGATTTAGTTTGGTTTTTGTGGTGTTGGGGTTTTTTTGGGTTTTTTGGGGGTTTTGTTTGTTTGTTTGTTTGTGTTTTGGTTTTTGTTTTGGTTTTTTCTGGGGGGTGTTGTGGGTTTTGTTTGTTTTCTCTTTTGTTTTGTTTAGTTTTTAGTTTTGGGATTTTTTGGTTTTTTGGTTGATTTGGGGGAGTTTTTTGGGGGGTTTGTTAGGGATTTTTGTTGGGTTTTTTCGTTGGGTTTTTTTTGGCTTTTTTTGGTTTGGGTTTTTTTTGTTTGTTTGGTTTGGTTTGGTTTTTGGGTTTGGGGTTTTTTTTTGGTTTTGTTTTGGGGGTTTTTTTTGTTTGTTCGTTTTTTGGTTTTGGGGTTTTTTTTTTGTTTTGGTCATTTATTTATTTTTTTGACCAGCTGGGGCCTTCTGTGCTGTGGGCAGGAGGACTCTCTGGAAGATGAGCAGCTCAGTGACAGTCACTCCTTGCTCCCCGTGTTTGGAAAGCAGAGGGTGAGGGATTTGCCTCTCAGGCACTGATTTCCTGGATTTCACTGTCGGGAATGCCTTGCTGGTCTCAAAGTGGGCTAAAGCAACCTATGAAAATGAGTGCTTATTCTTAAGAAAAACATTCCTGCATGGAGTTCATTTGGAATAGCTGCACGCACAGAAGCTCTTAATGGCCTGAGGACAAAAAGGAAAGCAGCTGCTGGGAGGTGGTCTTACTCTAAAAAGTATTCCTTCAGCAACAGAACCAAAGAGAAGAATTAAGACTTCTGCCCACCTCCTAACTGCTAGGAAGAAGAATGAGCCTCAAATATTTGTTTGCAAGCAGCTTTTACAGAAAAAAACCAGGTATGGCTGCCCTTGGTTCTCCTTTTGTGTGACATTAAATTAGCTCAGATATGGGATCCTCTCTGAGCTGTGATGTGCCCACCTAAAAAACCTGCAGTGCTCAGAATTATAGCCTGTCCTGAGAAGCAAGCCCAGCTTAACCCACCACATCTTTCATACACCTCTGACTTCACTGTTATCTTGACTTAGACTTCAGAAGTGGCTCTTCATCAGTTACCACAGCAAGTAGAGCATGAGTATTTTGATTTATATATATATATTTATATATTTATATAAATTTATTTTAGATAAATTTATTATTATAATCTATTATATATAAATATGTATATATGTATAGATATGTATGTATATATAATATATTTTACATGTATATATATGTAAACATATATATGAATACATATATATGTAAATATATATGAATACATATATATGTATGGATGTGTATATATATATAAATATATATATATACACACATAGAGGAGATTATTGTGGTATCATAGGAGGTTGCATATTTACTTTCAGGAAACCTGAACTATAAATAATTGAAACACAAACAACAAATGTGCCCTCAATCAAGATGTTGTCAACTCTGTGTGTTTTCCTGGGTGCTCTCTGGGACCTCCCCTGAACTCTCACTGCTGAAGGGAAACCATACCCCTGTGATACACAGTGCACACTCCTCCTTACATGTCACAGCAGCCTGCTTTGCTCTAGATAATAACAACAGACTGGAAATCTCTTTTTTTTCCCCCTCTGAAAACTGTTTAAGAAACAGTGCCTGCAGACTGGCTGGCTCTGTCAATAAACCCAAACCCTACACAATCTAAGAACCTGCCTGCTATAAACAGCACCACAAGATATAATTTAGGCATGAGGAACACAGCTCTGAAGGGAACTGGATGAGTCCACTTGAAATAAATGTTCTCTCACAGCACTCTTGGGTTGTTTTCCCTGGTCTCTGGTAGGTGTCTTTGAGCTTAAAAGGGAGTTCATCTAAATATAAAAAATGATGTAACTGGTTAAAAAGTTGAGTTATCAAAACAAAATACTCCTTCTGTCTTGTATATTAAAAAAAAACCCAAGCCCCAAGCCTCTGAGAGGCTAAAAGTATGTGGAAAAAATCCACACTGTGAAAGAAACCCTATAACCTCTTGGTCCAACCCATGACCAATATTAACAATGGCTGAAAGTGCTGAACATGGTTTTATTTTAATTTTTGGGGCAGGGCTCTCCTTTTGAAGAGGAAAGAAGAATTAACAAGCCTGGGTAAAAATTGCCTGGGTAAAAATTGATTTCTCGTCTGGTGCCAGAACCATTGTTGCCCTTTTTTCCATTGGAGAAATTAAAACTTTTGTGCTCTAATTCATAAACCCGGCTGACACTGTTTGCCCCAAAGGACTTGTTTGCACCCCTCTGCCCTTGTGGGTGAACATTCTCACACGCAGACAGAGCATTAGAGGGAGCTGGAGCACCAGCCTGGAAATGAAGAATTCACCGCAGGCACCTCGGGGCCAAGAGAGGGGCTCTTGGTGCCGTGGGAGCTCTGAGCACAGGGTGGAGGCTCTGCCATTCTTGGATGCTGCTTCCCAAACCTCTGCTGCTGCAGAAATGCTGGTTCCAGCCCGTGGCAAGCGGAGAGGAGGGTTTGGCACCTCTTGGCCCGGGTACCCCAGAGATGGGTGGCAGAGGAAGGAGCTGCAGCGCTGCCTTCACTCAGTCTGGGAAAACGACCTCAAAAAACAGGACTTGATCTTTGGGGTGACTTCTTAAACAAAGGCTTCAAGTCTTTGCGATCTGAGCTGCATGTTCCTTGACCCATTGCCCTCTCCTGGGCTCAGAAGGGTGCTGGAGGTAGAGGTTGAATCACGCTGGAGATACCTGATGACCCTCCAAAACACAACCACCCATCTGCAGCCTCCAGCTGGGTCTGGGCTAGCCCAGATGACTCTGTTTTTGGTGAAAACACCGCAGTTCCACGGCATTGTTTCAGCTGTGGGCCAGGTAACACCACCCAGCGATCACCTTGACCCTCTGACACCGCAGAACGAGCGGCTCATAATGGCAGTGGATTGCCACCCATTGTTGGGAGAGAATTTGCAAAGCAGCCTAGGGGAATTTGGCGCCCCATTCCTATTGAATTACAATGGGATTTGGGCATTGAATTTCCTCAGTTAGTCCTTTCAAACTTCCCCTCCTTTTTAAAGTAATAAAGGTGGCATTTTCATAAGGACTCTTGTGCTGGCTTCTCTTGAAACCGGTTGACGTTTTTTACCACTTACTTCAATGAAAGCATCATTTGGGCAACGCTGTGCAATTTTGAAAAACTCACGGTGGGGATTTTGAATCATTTGCTCTCTAAAAGTTTGTCCAAAAGATTAATTTAGGGAAAAAGAAAAAAAAAGAAAAAAAAATTTAAAAGACATGAAGGAATGAACTGAGCTCAGTGGAGAGAAGGGAGCTTGATGAGATTTAATAAGTAAATTCCAAGGTGCACTCCAAATTCATCTTGGTTATCTCAGCCTCAAATAGCTTTTGAAAGCAATAATATTTATTTAGCTATGGAAGATATGAAGGGGTTTCCAAGACACTTTCCAGCTATGATACACCAATATACTAGAAAATCAGCTTTGAAGACAGAGACCTAATTAACTTTCTTGAAGATGCTTTATCATCTTCATCTAGGTATTTGTTAAAAGCCTCTTTTAAACTACATATATGGATTATTAGCTATTAACTTAATTGTGTGACCTTTATTCAAATCAGAAAACCTCTGAAGTCAAATGTAAACCAGAGTCTACTGGCATAGCTGCGTATCTGGAAATGGCTTGAGGTTTTTATTAATTCTCCTTGAAAATGCAGGACTTCCTTTGACAGACTGGAAGCCCAGCCCCGAAAGTGGAAAGTCGGCAATTATCCCTCTCGGCCGTGTTTTTAACCACAGTTTTAAACCGAGATTGCGCAGGGGGGGTGACACACACGGTTAACAATAGGAGATCATTAACTTAAACATCTTCCATTTGTGTGGGGGCATCGGTAATTCCGACGCTGAAGGATGAGGCCCTAAGTCCGTGCTGAGGGCAGGCTCCAGGCTGTGGAATTTTCCTGGAGCCGGAACAAAAGGGAGCCAGGTATCAATGCAGGCATCTAAAGAAGCACAAGGGATGAGATTCAGGAGACAAAGCTCCAGGATGAGGAGGACCCCTGAGCAGGATGTGCTTACTTGGCAGGTGGCTTTTGTTTACTTGCAGGATCAGCCAAGCTAGGAGGAAACTGGGCTGGGCTGCAGAGAAGCTGCTGCAGGATTCAGAGCAGGGCTTTTGTGGGGAGAAAGGAACACCCTGAGCTCCTTAGTGGATGCCTCAGGCCAGAAAGGAACAATGAGGGTGAGGCAACCAGGCAGAAAGAGCAGCAGTTGGGTTTGGTCTGAAGCTGTTTTAGTGCTGGGCGGGTGGCACAGAGCTCCCAGAGAGGATCTGCACCTCCTGCCCGCAGTTATCCCTGGTTCTGAACAATGCCCCGTGCTGGGAAGTCGGCATGGACAGCATTGCTCCGGGGCTCTGAGCTGCCTGCGTCAAATTCCCATTTTTATGGAGATCTTCAAGCGTTCTGCCAAGCAAAGGAGGATGGTGTGGCTTGGGCCACTGTAATTTTATGAAAGAAAAACTCCACCAATTATAAATCCAAGTCCTAAGCAAGCAGCTTAGTGAAGTGTCCAGCCCTGGGAACTGCAACTGGGTTTCATTGGTCAGTGTCTACAAGGACCAGAAAGTGAACTTTAATAATGAAATAAACTCACCTGCATCTGACCAACGAAATATCTGTATCATTTGTGATTAGCATCATCATAGTAAACTTAGACTCATGCAGTGCCTTACACTGTTTGTTCCTCCATCCATTTAAAAATTTACTCACTCATTCTGAAGTCCCTTACCTCAGTAGACTCTGGCCCTGGCCCTACCATCAAACTGGTTTTCTTGCACTTTGTAGCGTTTAGAAACAGGACCAAACAGGAAATAATCTACTTTCGGTATCTTTGGAAACCTCTTTTCTTTGTAGTGGGCAGAAGCAAGCTCAATGCACAGAGAAATAATGTCTCCAGTCCAGCAAATATGTTCTAAAAAACTCCTCCAAAATGTGGAGGTAAGTATAAATTGCAAATAAGATCTACAGAAAAAGTTGAGCTAAAAGGAAAAATGTTTTTGGATGGGGTGAAGGAAGCCAGGAGAGCAAGGTCTGTTTTTATTTTTTTTTTCCTAATTCCATGAAGATGATAAATATAATAACTAAAACAACCTAACAATCTCTGCAAGAGATTATTAGAATTTAAGCTCAGCACTTCTATTAGCATTTAATGCTGCAAAAATATGTGCAAACATATCCAGAGGAAACAGAACATCTCCTCACCTACTGGCTGCCCTTCAGCTAACAGGCTTTTGTTATTTAGATGCATATATTTGAGCTACTGGACTATTTGGACTCTGCTCTAAAAAAAAAAAAACAAAAAAAAACAAAACCAAATTTGCGTGCAGGGAGAAACTGCAACGTTCAAGCAGAGGTCTCTGATTTGGCAGCAACCAAGAGATTCCTCTCTGTAGCTCAGCAGTGAGGCACATATCTGCTGAAGATGTGATACTGCAGGCAGCAGTTCCCCTCCTGAATGCTGCAGGAGGTGTTTCTTACACGGAGGCAAAAGGCTGATGCAGCCAGCAGGACCCAAGATCTGACACAAGCTTGGGTTGTGAGACCTGGGTCCTGCTTGCTGTCCCCTCCTGCTCCCAGTTCAAGGCACTGCCCTCCACCTACCATGCAGGTTTGGCTGTCTGATGGGTCTGATTGTGGATACAGGACAAAAATTCTCTTTGGCTCTTCCTCAGGTGAGAGAATAAAAAATCCCTAAAAACTTAAAAAAAAAAAAAACCAAAAAAAAAAAACCAAACACCAAAAAACCCACAAACCAAAAAAAAAAAAAAAAACCAACCCAAAAAAAACCAAAAAACCCCACCCAACAGAGGAATTTATTAATTCTAGTCTTCTAGTGGCACTGGCAGCTTATTACAGGACTCCTTACTGCAGACAGCCAATTCCAATAGGAATCTTCTAGACTTGCTTACAAGTGCTCTGAGAGCAGAGAGCTGCACAGAGTTGTTCAATCACACCTAGGCCGAGACATATTAGTAATGCCATTAATATTGTTTGACATATTAATGATGCCAATAAACATTTTGAGTAATACCTTTGTCATAAAGATGGGAGGGGAGGGTCATCTGACATTTGTGGGTGTGCAGGGCCCATCTACCTTTCCCTTGAATGTGGGATTTATAACCCTGGCAGCTCAATTCAGCATTCCAGGAGGAAAACTCAAATGACTTGCATGATCATCTGGACCCTCTTGCTCCTCTGTGAGTTATGGGGTCACAGCTCCAGTTCCTCATCTCCCCTCTGCTCTATTTATCGTCTGTCCATCCCTGCAAACCATTTCTGTGCTCACAGCTGCAGTTCCTCCTCAGAGCCCAGCACAGAGGCCAGTTCCAAGTGGAGTTCCCAGGATCTCCCCACATGCAAACAGTCTCATCAGGTGACTTTTCCATGAAATTTTTCCTGCCAGAACCCTCCTGTGGCTCAGTTTTACCTTTTTTTGAGTCTTGGTATGAGAGGTCTGACTAAAGAAACCTGCAATCTGCCGTCTGAAATTGCAGATTTCAGCCCTTTAGGAAGCAGAGGGAGGATGGAGCCAGACTCCTCTTAGAGCTGCACAGCATCAGGGTGAAAGGCAATGCAGCAAGGTGAGTTTTGCCTACACCTGGAGAAAAAGAAAAACCCACAGTAGGTTGTGGGTTTTGAAACAATGGAACAGAGGCCCTGTGTTCTCATGGGACCTTTCCTCTTGGTTTTAAAATTCAACATGTCAAGACTTGGAGCTAACTGACCTGAGTAAGATGTTGAACCATCAGATGGCCTCCAGAGCCAAATTATTTTGTTAATCTCTATCTACTTATTATTTTACATATTTAGGCCTCTGGGGTTTTAGAGAACACAACAATATTAAAATTTTGACAACAGACTGCGCTAATGAATAAATAAACATACTTTCCTCCTATCTTGGCATTAATAAAATTTTATCTTATGCTGAACAGCACTAATTCCATTTTACAAAAAATGCAGGCTGATAAAGAGTAAGTGTGGCTTTTGGAGAAATGTATGTCAGAAAGATCTTCTGCAGCAGTTTCTTTTCCTTGTTTTTTTTCCTTTCCAATTACAGATGCAGAAAGAATCAAAGGGAACACATTCTGTTGGTATCTGTGGTTTGCAAATCAAATCAGGTTTGGTGTTTTTTCTCAGTGACTGTTGGGCATCTTTGTGGTTTTCTGCTTGGCTTTTTTAAAAATGCATACAGAATGGGTATGGCCACAGTAATTACTGTTTCTTCCATAATTTTCCATGCACTCTCATTTCAGTGGGACATGGTAGCAGAAGTGAAGGGCTGACCAAGAAATGAAAGGATTTTAAAGACCCCAAACATGTGTTTGCCATCTTAACTCCTCATTCATGTCATTGAAGACTTTGCTCTCTCTGGTTAATTTTAGTGTAACCTATACTACAAATATGTGAAATATGCTAATTAATTAACTTCTGCTTTAATTCTTGAAATAGAAACTCACCCAGCATTGTCTTTGAAAGTGATTCTCCCCATATTTATGAGGACAAAACATTAAATCGCATTTTTGGACTTTCGTGGTGAAGCTAATAAGAAAATGTAGCTAGGTAAGTTTTCCAAAACTTGTTGTAGATTGTGGCATAATAAACCCCTGGCTTGCATGCTCTGAGAAATTGTTTGGATGTAACAAATGATGATACTCTTGTTGCTTTTCTTGTCTCTAATGGAGAAGAATCAGGACACTGTGGTTGTTGGAGGTCTTGATAAAATACACTGGAGTCAGAGGAAGAACATTTACTGACTTCAGGACTGCATGAACAGGAATAACAGCCCTAATTTTGAATTACTTATGCTGTTGTTTAACCTCTGTTTAGTCCAGATGTTCTTAAAAGTTAACATGGTCTCAAATTATCCATAAACTCTTTCAATCTTAAAGCTTTGTTTCCTTCCCCCCTCTCTTTGAATAGAAGAACAGGCAACTTTATAAAAAATAAAGTACACAATTTATGGCATTCCATCACCAGAACAGAGAGGATAACTCTCATGAATCACATGAAGCTGGATGCCTGGTTCCAAAAGATTTCCCTTTTTTTATTTTTTTAATTTGGTGGAAGCCATGCAGAATGACACCAGATGCCCCCCCCAAAAAAAAAAACCCTGTGGGAACCAGCACTCCAGCCTTAGGTAGGAGAATGGGCAGCCTAAAGCCCAAAGCAGCAGACAAATCCCTGGAGAGCAGCTTTTCCATTCAGGCAAGCTGGAGGAAGGGAATATCTGCACAAAAAGCAAATTTACTTTGCTGGTGGCTGTTTTGTTGGCTAATTCCAGCCCAGGTTTCCTTTCAGCCTGACCTCCTGCCACATGGCTGGGATAGTCTGATGCTGCCATGGGTTGCCATGGCAATGACAGTGATGATGGCATGTGCTCAGCATAGCCAAATTTGAACCTAATGAGAGCAGATGTGACGGTGGAGCTCTGGTGCCCCAGGAGCAGACCTGGTTATATCTCCATGTCTTTTTCTAGGAGTCACGGAGACTTAAATGCAGCTCTCTGTGAGTGCATTAGCTGTGAACACCAGCCGGGATGGACGAAAGTGATCTCTGCTCGCTGTAAACATTGTCTCATGAAGCACACACCCACGTGAGGAGAGCTGAGAGGACAAGCCACGAGGAAAACAAGAAGTCTCTTCCATCTGCAGCTCCCTCTTGCTGATGTGCATTATCTTCCTTTAAGCACAAGCAGATTGCTGTATGTGGCTGTGTGCTATCAGTTTTGGTCTCTGCACTTCCCTGAGAAAATAACTACTTCCAGTTGCTGCGGGCCTGTGTGACATGCTATGCGGAGCTGCAGAGCACCATGAATAAATTATGGCTGTCACCAACTCCTCTGCCTAAACAGGACTGTTACAAAAATAAATTAGCGCTGGCCTTGAGCGCTGCTAAGAGTAAACATCTCACACATGACTTTGCTGAGGAAAAGAGTGGGACCTGTGCTCCACCACAGCCAAGCCTACACAGGCATTGTGTTCTCTGCTTGCAAGAACGGCCACTGCTCTGAAAAAACACGGAGAGGTGAAGGGTCCTGGTGCAATAAAACAACATTCAA